>NW_026611663.1:0-51448 GCF_023638135.1 Falco biarmicus | reverse complement strand
GGTCCCCCAGGAATCCGGCGGGACGGGTGGCCAGCGCCAGGCGGAAGGAAAAACCCAGCGCGGCGTAGACCGGTCCGGATGAAATCCAGGCAGGCGTCCATCTCCCCCTCCAGCTGGGGACAAGGTGACAGCGAGAGGTGACACAGGATGGGGGGGGGGGGCGGGGCGGCAGAGGGCCAGAGGAGGAGGGGGGGGCACCCACCTGCTCCAGCGTGCAGAAGATGTGAGCGTCGTCCTGCTGGAAGCGGCGCAGGCGCGTCAGCCCCGTCAGGGTGCCGGGGGGCTCGTTGCGGTGCAGCACCCCGAAATCAGCCCAGCGCAGCGGCAGCTCCCGCCAGGAGCGCGGCCGGTGGGCGAACATCAGGCTGGGGGGGGGGGCGGGGGGGGGGGGGCAGCGTCAGGCCCCCGCCAGTGCGTGTCCCCCACTGTGCCCTGTGCCCCATGGCCAGGGTGTGGGGGGGCACGGGGATGGGGTCAGGGTGTGTGTGGGGGGATGTTGGTGTGGGGGACGCGATGGGGAGGGGGTCAGGGGTGGGGGGGCACAATGGGGTGGGGGTGTGATGGGGATGGGGTCAGGGTATGAGGGGGGTGGGGGGTGCAACAGGGACTGAGTCAGGGTGCAGGGGGTGGGACAGCGGGGGTGGGGGTGCAATGGGGAGGGGGTCAGGGTGCAGGGGGGGGCACAGAGGGGTAGGGGTGCGATGGGGAGGGGGTCGGGGGTGCCGAGGGGGACAGCGGGGGTGGGGGGTGCGATGGGGAGGGGGGTCGGGGTGTGGGGGGCGCAGAGGGGTCAGTCCCCAGACTCACCAGTGGGCCGGGCAGTTCATGGGTTTCAGGGAGAGGGTCTCAGCGCCGCGGCGACGGAGAAGATGTGGGGGGCGTAGTGCTGCCAGTGCCCCGAGCGCTGCCACAGCCGCGGGCTGAACACGTTGGGGGTCACCACCTCGCAGAAGCCCCTCGCCCGGTACTCGCTCTGGGGGGGATGGGGGGGGTCAGCCCAGCCCCACGGCACCCGGCCTGCCGGGGGGGCTCTAGGGGTGCGGGAGGGATGGGGAGCTGCAGCCGTGGGGAACAGCAGGGATGTGGGGTGCAGGGGGGTGGGGGTGCGATGGGGATGGGGTCAGGGGTGTGGGGGGGGACACAGCGGGGTGGGGGTGCGATGGGGATGGGGTCAGGGGTGTGGGGGGGACACAGCGGGGGTGGGGGTGCGATGGGGATGGGGGTCAGGGGTGTGGGGGGGACACAGCGGGGTGGGGGTGCGATGGGGTCAGGGGTGGGGGGTGTGTGATGGGGATGGGGTCGGGGGGGCACAGCAGGGTCGGGGTGCAATGGGGGGGGGTCAGGGTGTAGGGGGGGACACAGCGGGGGTGGGGGTGCAATGCGGACGGGGTCAGGGTGCTGGGGGTGAGATGGGGATGGGGTCAGGGGTGGGGGTGGGGGCACAGCAGGGTGGGGGTGCGATGGGGATGGGGGTCAGGGGTGTGGGGGGGACACAGCGGGGTGGGGGTGCAATGGGGATGGGGTCAGGGGTGTGGGGGGGACACAGTGGGGTGGGGGTGCGATGGGGTCAGGGGTGGGGGGTGTGTGATGGGGATGGGGTCGGGGGGGACACAGCAGGGTCGGGGTGCAATGGGGGGGGGTCAGGGTGTAGGGGGGGACACAGCGGTGGTTGGGGGTGCAATGCGGACGGGGTCAGGGTGCTGGGGGTGAGATGGGGATGGGGTCAGGGGTGGGGGTGGGGGCACAGCAGGGTGGGGGTGCGATGGGGATGGGGTCAGGGGTGTGGGGGGGACACAGCGGGGTGGGGGTGCGATGGGGTCAGGGGTGGGGGGGTGTGTGATGGGGATGGGGTCGGGGGGGGCACAGCAGGGTCGGGGTGCAATGGGGGGGGTCAGGGTGTAGGGGGGGACACAGCGGGGTGGGGGTGCAATGCGGACGGGGTCAGGGTGCTGGGGGTGAGATGGGGATGGGGTCAGGGGGTGGGGGTGGGGGCACAGCAGGGTGGGGTGCGATGGGGATGGGGTCAGGGGTGTGGGGGGGACACAGCGGGGGTGGGGGTGCAATGGGGATGGGGGTCAGGGGTGTGGGGGGGACACAGTGGGGTGGGGGTGCGATGGGTCAGGGGTGGGGGGTGTGTGATGGGGATGGGGTCGGGGGGGGGACACAGCAGGGTCGGGGTGCAATGGGGGGGGGTCAGGGTGTAGGGGGGGGACACAGCGGGGTGGGGGTGCAATGCGGACGGGGTCAGGGTGCTGGGGTGAGATGGGGATGGGGTCAGGGGTGGGGGTGGGGGCACAGCAGGGTGGGGGTGCGATGGGGATGGGGTCAGGGGTGTGGGGGGGGACACAGCGGGGGTGGGGGTGCGATGGGGATCGGGTCAGGGGTGTGGGGGGGGACACAGTGGGGTGGGGGTGCGATGGGGTCAGGGGTGGGGGGTGTGTGATGGGGATGGGGTCGGGGGGGACACAGCAGGGTCGGGGTGCAATGGGGAGGGGGTCAGGGTGTAGGGAGGGACACAGCGGGTGGGGGTGCAGTGCGGACGGGGGTCAGGGGTGCTGGGGGGTGAGATGGGGATGGGGTCAGGGGTGGGGGTGGGGGGCACAGCAGGGTGGGGGGTGCGATGGGGATGGGGTCAGGGGTGTGGGGGGGGCATAGCGGGGTGGGGGTGCAATGGGGATGGGGTCAGGGTGTGGGGGGGCACAGCGGGGTGGGGGTGCAGTGAGGATGGGGTCAGGTGGTGTGGGGGGGACACAGCGGGGTGGGGGGTGCGATGGGGATGGGGTCAGGGTGCTGGGGGGGCACAGCGGGGTGGGGGGTGGTGCCATGGGGTGCAGCAGGGTGCACATCTGTGGGCCCATGCTGCAGGGCAGGGATGGGGGTGCACAGCCCGGGGGGTGAAGGCAGACCCCGGGTTCCCCCACCCCACCCCCTGCAGAGGTGCCGGTGATGTCCCGGGGGGGGGGCGGGGGGGGCCGCACCCGGATAAACTCGATGAGGGTGTTGTAGATGTGGGCGCCGCGGGGCAGGAAGAAGCAGCTGCCGGGGCTGAGCTCATGGAAGAAGAAAAGCTCCTGCTCCTGTGGCGGGGGGTGGGTGGGGGTTGGGCATTACCGGGGGGGGTGTCCCAGCGGCTGCCAGCGACCCCCCCAGTAACACCCACCCCTTCCTGGTGGTGGGGGAGGGGCGGGTTACCTGGCCGATGCGGCGGTGGTCCCGCAGGGCGGCCTCATCCCGCGCCTGCTGCCAGGCGGCCAGCTGCTGGGCGCTGGGGAAGGCGACGGCGGTGACGCGCTGCAGCGACTGGTGGCCCCTGACCCCTCGCCAGAACGCGGCTGAGCTCTGCCGTGGGGCAGGGGGTACGTCGGGGTGGGGGGCTGAAGCGGGGCCCGGGGTCCCCTCCCTGCCCCATGGCGGAACCTACCGTCAGGACGCGGAGGGCTGCGATCAGCCCCGTGTGCCGCAGCAGGGGGCCGCGGCAGAGCTGGAGCAGGGGGCCGCACCTGTGGGGAGGGGGGGGGGGGACAGGCGTGGGGACAGACGTGGGGACCCCACAGGCCCATCTCTGCCCCCCCGGTGCCCCCCAACCCCGCGCTGACCTATAGACGGTGGCCGTAGGGGACGTCACCTCCTCCTCGATCTGCTGCAGCTGGAAGGTGTTGTGCTGTGGGGGGGGGAGGACGACACAGTGAGGGGGGGTGACAGAGGCAGGGGTGACACGGGGCAGGGGTGACACCCTGCTGGACAGGGAAGGACCAAAGTGGGTGACACAGGCCCAGGTGACACCAAAGCTGGACAAGGAAGGACCCAGGTGGGTGACAGTGGCACGGGGGACACTGAGAGGGGGTGACACCGTGCTAGACAGGGAAGGACCAAGGTGGGTGACACTGAGAGGGGAGTATGCGGAGCAGGGGTGACACCGCTGCAGCAGGGAGGACCCAGGCAGGTGACAGTGGCACAGGTGACACCAAGGAGGTGACACTGATCCCTGACACTGGTCAGCGTCACCCTGATCCATAACCCCAACCAGGACGGTCCTAACGTCCCCAAAAAGGGCTCCCTTGCCCCACTCCGGGATGGGGAGGGGACACCCCAGGGAGGGGACACGTGGAGGGTTTCACCTTGAAGAGCTGGGCCAGCTGCTCCCGGGTGGCCTCGAGGCGCTCGAAGCGGTGCCCGGCGCGGGCGAAAGCTGCGCAAGCATCCTCCAGCGCTGGCAGGTCACCACGCTGCACCGTCCTGCGGGCATGGGGACAGGCTGGGGACACCGTGCCCCACAGGGACCCCCACGTGTCGCCTTCCCCCCTCCTTACCTGTCCCCCATGTGGACGTCGCAGAAGAAGCCGTCCTCGGTGGCCTTGGCGCTGCAGAACGTGGCCCCGTAAAACTGCTCCGCCACCGCCCCCAGGACGCAGGCACTGGAGCGCCAGAAAGCCTGGGGGGACATCGAGGCAGGGGACACGGAGCGGGGACATGGAGGGGACAGGCTGTGAGGGGCGCGGGGCTGGCCCCCCGTGTCCCCCCCCGACTCACCTCCCGCCCCTCCAGGTTGTCGAGAAGCCGAGGAGCTCCAGGTCGGTGTCGCTCTCCAGGGGCCAGTCGAGGTCCTGGAGGGTCCCATTCACCCGGGCCACCAGTGCCACCCTCCGCCAGGCCACCCCTGCGGGGACAGGAGGGATCCCGTGGGGGACAGCAAGCACCCCGTGGGGACCTTGTGGGGGACTCTGGGGAGGGACCACAGGGATGCTGTGGGGACCCCGAGAACCCCATGGAGACCATAGGGACACTGTGGGGACCCTGAGGACCTTGTGAGGACACTGTGGGGACCATAGGGACACTGAGGACCCCATGGGGGCCTTGGGGACCTTGTGGAGACCCCACAGAGACCACAGTGACACTGTGGGGACCCTGAGGACCTTGTGGAGACACTGTGGAGGCCCTGGAGACTCCATGGAGGCGACAGGGACGCTGTGGTGTCCATGAGGACCTTGTGGGGACACTTTGGGGACCATGGGGAAACTATGGGGACCCTGAGGACCTTGTGGGGACGCTGTGGAGGCCCTGGAGACTCCAGGGAGACCACAGGGGCACTGTGGGGACCACAGGGACACCATGGGGACCCTGAGAACCTTGTGGGGCCACTGTGGGGCCGCATGGGGTTTCTGGGGACCTTGCTGAGACCCTGCAGGGACCCCACGGACACGGTGGAGGGGCACAGAGCCACCCTGGGGAACCTGGCGGGGTGGGGGGGTGCGACACCGGGGCCTGCACGTACCCCAGCTGCGTGGCCACCTGGAAGGGGGTGGTCTGTAGGGCCCGGCCGGGCAGGCGGCTCCCCCCAGGCAGGGCGATGCGGATGGGGGGTCCCGGGGGGGGGGTTGGTCCCCGACTCCATCCCCGGTCCCGGCCCGCGGCTCCTGCGCTGCCCGCAGCTGCTGGAAGAGCCGGAGGCGCTCGGCGAGGTGGGGGTCCGGCCCGGAGACCTGCCGACGGGGGTCAGGGGTCAGCGTGGGGTCAGCGCGCCTGCGTCCCCCTGGCGGCGCGGGGCGGCCCGGGGGTCAGGCCCGGGAGGGGGGGTGCTGGGGGAGGGGCGGGGGCCCGGGGGTGCGGTGGAGGGCCCGGGGAGGTGGGGGGAGGCCCGCGGGGGAGGGGAGCGGCCCGAGCGCACCCGGTGCCGGCGCGGGGCTCCCGCGAAGAGCAGCCGCCCCCCGGTGTGGGCGCACGGCATGGCGCGACGCTCCGCCCTTTCCGGCGCCGGCCGGAAGCTGGAGTGCCGTGCGGGGGTGGGGCCAAACGCGAGGCTCCACCCAAGGGCGGGACCAGACAGGAGTCTCCACCGAGGCGGGGCCACACCCAGGGGGCGGAGCTAGGCGCGCTTGGCTCCACCCAGAGGCTGGACCAAGCCCGGGTGCTACCCCCGCCCGGCCCGGCCCCCCCCCCCCCCCGCCCCGGGGCCGCGTTGGACGCGCCCGCCCCCGGGCAACCCCCGCTCCCGGCGCGGGCCGGAGCGAACCACGGACAAGACGGAAGGGGGGCGGGGGGAAATCGGGACCCCCTGACGGCCCCGCAGGAGGGGGGCGGGGGTCTGGCCGAGCCTCCCCGGGGGGCCCACGGTGGGGATCCCCTCAGGGCTGAGGTGACCGAGCCCCCCCTCCGCCAAAGCGCAGAACAAAGACAGGATCCGCCACCTCGTTTTTGTAATTTTTATGTAGATATTTAACCCTACACCTTTATCAAACATATATGATGGATTCTAGCAACTAAAAAAAAAACAAAACAAAACAAATTTAAAATAAATCAAGTAAAATTCCAACTTCATATAAAAGCCGTCGGGGCGGCTGCGGGGCGGCCCTGGGCGGGGGGCAGCGCCCCGAGCCCCCCGTGGGCTCCGTCTGCGATCCGAGAGATGGAATTAAAAAGTGATTATTATATATACACACACGTAGAAAGTCAACAGTGTTCCCAGGGGAGAAACGAAACGGAAAAAACAAACAAACAAAAAAAACCCAACAAAAAAAAAAAAACCAAACAACAAACCCCAAAATAAACCAAAATCCAACCAACAGATGACGGGTGATGGAGGGGGGACAGGCTGGGGACCCCCCCTCACCGCCGGGAGCCAGAGTCCGGCCGGCCGCAGAGCATCATCGTAGGGTGAGTTTGTTCTTTTGATTTTTTTTTTGCCTTTTTTTTTTTTTTTTTTTTTTTTAAACCTTTTTTTGGGTTTTTTTTTGGTGGGTTTTGCCAGGGGGAGCGGCGACCTCGCTGCAGAGGAAGGCACAGGAGAGGTGGGGGGGGGTCTCTGCCACCGCTTGGACCCTTCACTCCTCCCTGCGGCAGCGGTTTGGTAATCGGCTAAAAAACAACATCCCAACAGCACGCTTCATCCTTCCCTTCTGATTGTTAGGGTTGGTTTCTTTTTTTTTTTTTCCTTTTTTCTTTTTTTTTTTTTCTTCAGATTTTTTTTTTTTTTCCTTTTACCTTTCGAAACTACTGGAAGTTTTTATTTCAACAGCAACGCTTCTTCTTTCCATTAAAACTTTTTTTTTTTTTTTTTCCCCCTAGTCTTGCACCAACTGGGTAGAAATAAACCGGGAGGAGGGGAAAAAAAAAAAAAAAGAAAAGAAAAAAAAAAAAGAAATCCAGACTATTTAATTTAGGAGAAGGTTATGGGGCTCTCAAAGGGAAAGAAAAAAAAAAAATATGGAAAAAAACATGTGAAAGCGCTACTCGCTGCTCTCCACAGCATCCGATGCCTTCGCTGGGGGCGTCTCCTTCAGTACCTGGGGGGGAAGAAGGGGCGTTTGGGGGTGAAGAAGGGGGACCCCCTCCCGAAGGGCGGCCGGGGCCGTTTCAGGCTATGGAAGGGGTCCCTGCTGACGAAGGGCTCTCGCGGCCTGAAGTCAGCGCGGGGGGTCCTGACCAGCACCCCGCCACGGCTCCCACCGTCCCTGTGAGCAGGGGGGCCCCAGGCCACGGGGTGCCCCCAGCTGCTCCCGGGAGAGGGGGGGTCAGCCCCACGGCCTCGCGGGTGCGGGACAGGGGGGCTGCGGCGTGGTCCCGCTGCTGGGGCTGGGCCACCGGCTCCCGGGGTCCGGCGTGCACGGCGAAATGCTCTTTCATCGTCCCTTGGTGGATCGTACCGTGCTCCTTGGGGAAGGCGCCGGTGCCGTGCTCCACCGCCATGGGGGGCGGCGCGGGGAAGGGGACGCCGCCGTGCTCCCCGGCCGGCGGTGGCTGAGCGGGGAAGGGGACGCCGGCGTGCTCCCCTGGGACGGGGGGCGGCGGGGGCGTGGGGAAGGGGACCCCGGCGTGCTCCACGGAGGGAGGCGGGGGGACGCCGTGGGGCAGCGAGAGCGGAGCGGAGGATTCCTTCGAGAAGGGGTTGGTGTGATCCACCGACGGCATGCGGGGAGGGACCGAGTGATCCCTGGGGAACAGGCTGCCGTGGTCCTTGGGGGGGGCGGCCGGGGGGCCGGCAGGTGGACCCACCGGGTCGCGCTGGAAGGGAGTCCCGTGCTCGATGGGAGGCGGTGCGAGGGGCGGCGGTGGTGGCGGTGGCATGTGGTGCTCGAAAGCGGGGCTGAAGTTATTTGTTCGGAAGTTGTTGACGCTCTCCTGGAAGGGCGGCACGTGCTCCTTGTAGGGCGCCGGGAAGCCGCCCATGCCGGGCAACTCCGACGTGCCCGAGGGCCCGTTATCGAAGGCGCTCCCGCTGCTGCTCATCTCGAACCACCCCGCCGCCCGGCTCGCCTCTCGCCCGTGTCCTCTGTTGCCCTTGCCCAGGACGCGGATGGACTCCACGGTCTGGATGGGCTCTCCCGACATCCCCCTGCTCGAGGCGTTGTGGTAACCCAGCGTTTCGATGGGGGCCCCTTTCTCCTCGGTGCTGTCGGGTAAGTCCAAGCAGGAGGAGGAGACCCGGGTCTCGATGCGGTAATGCTCCTCCTGCGGCTGCGGTTCCCCCTTGGGCGCGCCGGCCGCACCGTGGCCAGACAGGCTCACCCCCTCGCCAGAGCTGCTTTTGGAGATCTGGCCAAAATGCTTCTCCTCGGAGGGCTTGCGGGAGGCGTTTTTGAGCATGTTCTTGAACTCGATGGTCGACGTGGCGGAAATGGAAGAACCCAAGGATTTCTCCACGCTGGCCGCGGGCGCTCTGCCGGCGGGGCTGGAGAGGGCGTTTTGAGAAGAGAAAAGCGAGCGGTGGGGAATCGAGTGGGGCGAGTCCGGGTATTGCTTCTGCGAGAGGCCAGAGTGCACCACCGATTTCGGTAAGTTGTTGTGATTGGAGTCCGGTGTGAAAAACACATCATTCTTGCTGGGCGAAGGGGAACCGTCCGAGGTGGAGTCGTTTCCCCTCAGGCCGTAGCTCCCGTACATCCCCGGAGACGCCGCCAGCGGGTCACAGCTCTCGCTCTGGTCAAGAATAGACCTCATTGACGGAGGGAAGGATGACTTCACGCCAAACTCCTGCGACCTCTGGCCGTAGCTGGACAGGACCGGCTGGTACTCCGCAGCTTCAGAGAGTTTACTCGATTTCAAGATAGACTTGGCTGGCTTCTTCTCCAGGTTTAGCATGGCCGACGGCGGCGGCCCAGAGTAATCGAAGTCGCGATAATCTTCGTCCTCTTGAAAAGATGTGTCCGGGTAAAACTTCTCCTGGGAGGAGTCCATTAAAGAGGAGGGCATCTCCATGCTGTCTGCAGACTGCTTGTAGAGGCCGGCCGGAGAGTCTCTGCCGAGGCCGAAGGGCCGGTAGGCGTGCACAGAACTGGAGAGTTCCTGGGAATAGCCGTCATCCCGGCTCTGCAGAGGCGACCTCGTGCTGCTGGGAGTAGAAGAACCAGGGCTCATGATTTTTGACAGCAGGGAGATGGTGTCAACGTTGCTCGACGTCGGCTTATCCATCATCTCATCCTGGGTGGGTGTCCCGCTTCGCTCGTCGCGCACCGGCGTTCCGTCCACATTGTCCATAGAAGTGCTGGTAGGACCACGCTGGAAGTCAGACGCGTGGCTTTCCGTTGCGATGCTGGACCCTAAGCTGCTGAGGATTGGAATATTCAAGTTCAGACCACTGAAGCCAGGATTTCCCTTCAAGAAATTGTGTATCTTCATCTCCAGGCTCGGAGAAGGGGGTTCCGATTCCAGCTTTGCTTTTGAAATTTCAGAGGATTGACCCAGTGAGGTTTCTGTTGGCAAAAGGGAAGAAGGACTGGGAGGGTGGGAACTGGAAAATCCCAGGGAATTGGTTGGCGGCTTAAAACTGGAGGTTGACAGCCCTGGGGTGTGTCCAACGGGAGCCTTATTAACCGAAGTTGAGGAAACCTCAGCGGTAGATGAGTTTGGAGAATAACCAAAGCTTTTGGATATAAAGGACTGAGGATTGGAAGGAATATTCCTCCCCTTCACGCATGGAACAGTCGTGTTGGCGGGCGATGCTGAAGTGCTCTGCGACGCAGTTTCGCTTGACTGAACGGTATTTCCAGCCACACTCTGAAGTAAGGACGATAAGCCTGGAAAAAAGAACGCTGCGTTCAGATATTCAGGTAAGAGGCAACTCAACCTGAGCCGCTGTCAAGGTATTTGTACCGCAGATGTCGTTCCTTGAAACTACTTCCCGATTCAGCCTGGAAAGCGACTGGATTTTGCACCCGCTGAGGTGCAAACTTTTGCCAGAGGCTCAGATTGATCTACAAATATAAATTTCAACACGCGTCTGAGTGAGTCGGGTAATAACTCAGCCTGGCTTCATAGCCAGGCGTAAAAAACATCGCGCTACCAACCAGGGTTACACATGCAAGGTGCAGAAGCAGAAGTAGCACCTCTGGGCAGTTGGTCTGCTCTAAAAAAGCGCTCTCGGAAGCGCGGGGAAACCACAAAGCCCTCTCGGGTCTCCCGTCCTGTTCTGCGCCCTTCAACCAAGCGTTCTGGATGAGCGCCCTTCAGTCACGGCAAAAATGCGAAGACATACAGCAAAGTAAGTGAACTTGCTGATCCGTAACACGTGGGCTACCTGAGAAAAAGTCACCTTGCCACAGACGTAATACATTCCACATAAAAGTTTTTCATTTTCGCTTTAGGATAAGCACTGCAGCACGTTTCAGCGTGGCTACTGCCACCGAACACACAGTTAGCCATTCCCTCGCGACCCACTCTGGTACCTTGCAATGCTGGTGCGGTCTGAGTCTGGGTTTTGGAGAGAGCAGACAAAATACTTTCAGGAGTTATTTCAACTTTGGAGAGAATATTTGCTAACGGGTTGGAAGGAGCAGACTGAGTTCCCATGACAGGAGTCTTCAGGCCGCTAGTAAGAGCTGTTGGGCTGGTCGGGGTTCCTGGAGAAGGTCTCGAGGCGGGACTGACACCTAGGACAGAAGCACACACCACTCACGTAGGCTGCTTCGTTAAGCGAAGCTTTTTTTGGCTCAAGTTTTCCCCAGATACAACTGCAGCAGAGCTCCGAGCGTGAGAAAGGAGAGGCTCAGGAAGCCAACAGTCGTGTGTCGGAAAGACCGAGCCAGATCTTTTAAGCAGTAACTCATTTGTGTTTATTTTGAGACAATTAGGGCTTTCAGAGATTACAAAACAAGACTCCGTTGTTAGCTCCGTTAACCAAACCCCCGGGGCTGGCACTCCTTCAGCACTCACCTGTGTTTTTCATGACAGAAGTTAAACTGCTAAGGATGGAGCTGATCTTTGCCAGGTCCACGTTGGCCAGGTTGGGCAATGCAAGCGCTGGCGACGGAGGGATGGGCGCCGCCGCGCTCACTGCCTTTGGAGCCGGAGGGGTCGGAGGAGTCTGGGCAGGCGTTGTCACCGTCACCGAGGTTGTGCCCACCGCAGCGGTAGACGGCACCGCTTTGGGGACGCTTTCAGTCTTGACGGGTGCTGAAGCTGGAGGAGCCTGCTTCTCCTTCCTCTCTTCCACTGCACCGAGAGGGGGAGAAGAAGACCAGACCCGTCACTCTGCCCCCCCGAGAACTACACAGGGCACAGGATTTTCAACAGGATCCTCGTCATTAGGTGTGTTAGGTCCGATTCCCACAGGGTATGTAAGAACGTATCGGATGAGCAGTTTGGGAGACGGGAAAACCCGCAGCTAGGTTGGCATTTCCCTGTTTGAGTCAGGGGCCTGGAGCGGGAGACCAAAACCCCACGGCACCAATCCGTGACCCACCGAAGGCTCTGTGCACCCTCCGCCTCCCAGACAAGACCCCAAAGGGCTGTTTCATCCCCACAGAATTTCTACCAGACACTTTCTCTTGCTGCTCCCGCAGGACGTACCAATAATTTTAGACGTATCGTCCTCCACATCAGACAGCTCCATGTCTTCCACATCCCGATTATCCGTCACAGGCTCTGGAGATACCGTCTTGCGGCTTCCAACCACCGGAGACCGGGAGTTATCCTCCTCCCCCATGCCCTGAAAAGGGGACTCGGAGCCTGTCGGAGACGGGGCGTCCATACTCGGAGAAGGAACAGGAGACTCCTCTGGATCAGGAAGTGTTGCTTTCAGCTGGTCTAGCTTTTTCTTTAGATTGCTCACTCGATTAGCGAATGTTTTATAAGCCTAAGAAAGGACGGATATCGGAGTGAGTGTCTTTTATCGGAAGAGTGCATGCGTTAATCACTTCCCTAACGAAGCAGCACACAGCCTTAGAAGACCATTTCTGATTACCTGCAGTGAGAACTCTGCGGTAGGAACTCAGCTTTTCAGTGTGACTTGCAGAGCAACGACCACAAAAAAGGGGGAAGGTAAAACCTTCCACCGACTTAAATCAATTTTCATAAACCCCATTTTCCCGCCACGTTTTCTAACAAATATGCTGCCTGTTCAGTGGTTTTTTGGAAGGGCTGGGGGGAGGGGTTGGTTGTGTTTACAATGCTTTACTGAATTCTTTCTTTGTTCATCTAGTTCGCTTATTGATCATCGTTGGCGCAGTTTCCAGAATTTCGGATTAGTTAGACTAACCGTCATTTTGCCCCCGTTTAAAAACCCAGAAGGGCTACGAAATTACAGCAACACACAAGAATTGAGCTTCTGAACCCACGGATTTTTTGTAGCGTCTTTTTTTTCTTGCCCAACACCTGAACTCCGCTCTCTTTTGACAACACTTGTACCACACTCATAACAAACTTCTTAATTTGGGAGTACAGAGATGCGTTTTCCAGCCTCCGAGATGCTTAGCGAACACAGGCAGACATCAGTCTGTGTGAGGAGGATTGAGGAAGCGCGTACTTACATTTGCTACCACCTTGACTTCCTTATACTGCGCTTCATAAAATATACCGGCGTTCTCCAGGGCTTCGGTGAGAGAGGGGCCATTTTTCACTTGCTTGTCTAAGCCATTTACAAATTCTTCCAGCTTTGAACTTGCTTCTTCAAACTCCTTGGAGAACTTCTTTCCTCCTGTTTTATCTGCAAGGAGATTAATGGAAAATCAGCTCTCGGAAGCATGCCCTTGACAGCAGCAACTGGGAAGTTCAGACAACAGAGACCGCACCGTGCTGCATGCTCCCCAGATCACCCCGTCCATCCATCATTATCCATATAAAAAAAAAAAAAAAAAAAAAAAAAACAAACAAAAAAAAAAGAGGCCAAGTCACCAGCAGTCCATATTGTTTATCAACTAGTTATTAGTGATAAGTAAGTTCAAGACAAGGCAGCGTAAAATTTTACTCTTTTAAAGTAAAGTGTAAATTTTTCCTCTTTACAGGGAGAGTACTTTCATTTTGGAAGGGACAAAAATCCCGAGTTTTATTTTTCCTTCGTTACCATATTCCCAGGGCTCCTAACATCCTATCATTGGGGTTCATGACACCCACAAATTACCGCGACTGCGAATGATCATTTCCAAATCACGGATTACCAAGCACAGCTAAATCTACCTGCAGTTTTACAATTAAATTTCCTGTTAATACAGCTCAACATAACCCCATTCGTTTGCCCCCAATACTTGCTATTGGACTCGTAATTGGCATTATCAAACTGCAGCCACCAGCAGCTGCCTTAACTTGAAATACTAAATCTGAAATTATTTAAGGGGCTCTGAAGACGTTAAGAACAATGTAAATTTTAGTGACACAGGAGGGCGTGTTTAAATATTTCAAAAGAGGTCACTTCGGCTTTGTTTGAGCTCTGTATCTGCAGGTTTCTATGAACAGGTTCAAATTAACAAAGTTTTTAGGCTCCTGCTCGGTGGTTATTAACTGCACTGAAATTTTGGTATTTTACAGACCCAGTCTGACCAGTATTTTACAGACCCAGTTTACTTTTCTAGTTTACATTTCTAGTCTGAGGCTCAACAGAACCAAGGGGCTCCTACAACTGTATTTGCCCCCCTTAATTACATTGGGTTTTGTATGTTATACACCGTCTTTACCTTTTAAACATTTAAGTGTCTCAGTGCTGCAGACGTCCACTCTCATAGTGGAAAGCTGTTTCTCTTTCAGTTCTATCTGGTCTTCCGAGCGCTTGTATAATAGCAATTCTTCAATAAGAGACTGTGGCTGGGGGGGGCGGGAAATCAAACAAGAAAAGCATCCTCATCACATTCCACGGAAGAGAAACCCCGCTGCACAGAGCCAACAGCACAGTCCTGCTTCAGTGACAAACAACTCGCCGGTTCAAGACCATTTCCAAACGAGAGCTAACACAGAAACGAACCGTGCCAGTCTCTGGATTTTTAACCTCAAGTCAAACAGATCGGCAGATCCGGGCTCAGGCAGGGGCTGTAATTCTACAGGACTCCTGGCTGTGATGGTTTGGAGTAGGAACAGGCCTTTTTTATTTTCTTTTGTAAACTCCACCAGTGCCCGTGCATTACATTAACACACCACGCTCCTTCAGGCGATCGAATTTAGATAAATTTCTTGCCACCAACTCCTCAGCCACCTTAAAACTACCCCTTCACTGGGACAAGCTGACAAGCTCGGTCAGCACCGTCGGTGACGGCCAGCCTAAGCGCCTGGGGATTTTAAGCAGCTCCCGAGACAGCAAACTGCTTGTGCTGGCTCCGGCTGAGCCCCACAGCAACCTCCTCGGGCTGTGCTGCCATGGGGAGCTAGAAAGGTGCTGGGAACACACCAGCGTGTTGATCTACAGCTGAGCAGGGCTCACACAGCATCAAGGCTGTCTCTCCAACCTCTCCCCACCACCAGGCTGGGAGTGGGCAAGACCCTGGGAGGGGACACGGCCAGGACAGGGGACCCAAGGTGGCCAGTGGGATATTCCACACCATACGGCATCTGCTCGGATAGAAAAGCGAAGAGAATGGAGGAGGAAGGGGGGACATTCGTTATTTACTCAGTTTACCTTCCAGAACAACCGCTATGCCTGAAGCCCTGCTTCCTGGGACGTGGCTGAACATAAACTGCCTTTACCTTGACCCACAAGGCTGTGGGGTTTTCCTTCTTATTTCCCCCCCCCGCCCCCCCCCGTTTTGCTGAGGAGATGAGTGATGGAGCGGCTTGGTGGGCACCCAACCCCCAGCCAAGGTCAACCCACCACACTGCCCTCCCGTATGAGGTTACCCCAAATGAAAACTGGTACAGGGGGCCTCTGCACTGCTCCGAATGTTTGCCAGCCGCCTTCCTGTCCCTAACAGCGTGCAGAAGGGGTGGCAGCCCTACCAAAACTCACAGCTGAAACGCCTAGCAGGCGTTATATGCCAAGGAACATAAAGACAGCGAACACTAGAGCTTCCCATCAAGCTTATGCTGCTGGTGGACACAAGCGACACAAAAGCTACAGCCCAAGGATGGAGGTTAGTGCAACAGAGTATTTCCACTCGCAGACTTACTCTGAATTCAGCAACAATCTTGGACTTCAAAGCAGCTTTCGGGTTTGTGGATGCTGTTGGAATAAAAAAAATAAAAAATAAAAAAATTTATAAAGAACCCAAGGAACTGCAGCCCAACTAAAAGTAAGTCACCGAGATATTTTAAGACAATTCAACGAAAAGACTCGCAGGCTGTTGTCACCCATCACATTTTCCCCTCCACACAGATGTCCCTCAGTGCTCTGGCTTTCCGTTAGCTAATCGGGCCACTGCCACATGCAGCTAGATCGAGACTGAGGTTCAATAAATTATACTATCGCCTTTCAATTAATTTTTTTAACATGCTATAAAAATTTACTGTGCATGCCTTTTCCAGCTCTACCTTTGGGAAGACAAGTCCCTGCAAGGGCTGATCCAACAGCCTCATTTGATGAGTTTATACCTCTCCGTAAGGAAGGTAATATTATTTCTTAAGTGCCAGACTTCAGAGCTGACACGCAAAGCCCAGCGTTTCCTTCGGACAAGGTCTCCCTTTGGCACCCACTAGGCCTAACCATGCTCTCAACCTTAAAAACCTCTTACACCTCTATTCTGGCAGGGGGAACGAATCCCTCTGTCAAGAGATTAATCCATTGGTTTCTGGACAGAACAGGAGAAACATCTGATAAGAGGCGAAACGCTAAACCCTTCATCCGTGCTGAATATAGCACATTTTTGTTTGGGAAGGCAGCTTGTGATGTTAAGGGCAGTTATAAACGCTTCCAAACTCTTTTGTTAACCTTCTGATCTCAGCACTCGTACGGGTGGGCGCATGCCGTGGCTTACACCTAACGTTCCACCATCTCGCTTTACAGACCATTCAAGGCTTTAGCGGATAATGAGATTAGGAAGATTGGCATATTATAAACGCATTTCCTGCTAGACTGCGCTGCCGGTACTGTCGGATGCCAAAGTTCATTATCTGCACTGCCAGCTTCCAGTTTTCCTTTATCCTAGCACCTAGTTTGCTGCTGAAGGCATGTTCCCGAGCACGAAGGTAGTGTCCACCTCCTGCTGCCAAAGCACACGGTTCTGTCTGTCTTCTCTCCATCTCTCAATAGTCTAACGCCAGTTTCAAAGAGGTTCCACCAGCTCTTTCCTCTACTTTCATAACCTCTGCTCTCATAAAGATTTTATTTTTTTTTTCTTACTTCATTCCTTTTAAAAGTGGTTCTCTAGCAACAACTCCTTGGTGCTTTACAGATTAAGTCTGTAAGGAGCTTTACAAGCCTGGAAGATGCATGCTGGCTCATGTTTTAGTCCAGGTACTTTGCCCAGTTTGGGCTAGCCTTTCTTCTGTTCCTCAAGAAGGCAATTTCTATATTAGTTCAGAGAGTTCACATTGTTTCCTTACTTTGTGATTTCTTCCACGGCTTATTCGGTTGTTTGTTCAGGGTTTCTTTCAGCTGCTTCTGAGTTTTGAAAGTGGTACCTGGAAAACATTTCATTTTTTGCAGTCTGGCATTATGGGATTCCTTTTAAGAATCTGGTTTTTGGTGCCATACGGTTGCACGGTAAAAGAGTGAACAGAAATTTGTTTTAAAATACCTAGACCAACTTCCTTAGATGAGCTGCTGGATGCCCAAGAGAACCTAAGTTTACTCAGGAATACAGCAACCTGTGGGATGGTCTTCCATTTTTAAATCAAGTTTCTGTTTGCCCTTACGCTGAGACAAGTTCAAAAATCACAGTCACGGCCAGGGTAAAAAGGAAAAACACGAGGCATCTAGAACTAAAACTGTACCGCTCGGCTCTTTAAGGGAGGCTTTCATGAAATCAGCATTCAACAGGCAAGTAATGCAAGTCCGGAAAATAGCCACAATATCTAATTTACAAGGAATCCGAAATATTGTTTTCAAGTTACAATAAAAATAAGAGATTTCAGAACGTACGCATCAACTTCACTTCTCAACATGCAATGCCCAGCTAAAGCCTTTTCGCATGCCAAAGCCCGCACACCGTGTTTCTCCTGCCATGACGACTGGCTCTCAAAACCACACGTGAGGATTTCCTGAAGCACCTTTAGCTCTCAGCGACGTACCCAAGGAAAGCCGAAACGTGGATCAATTTCCTTCGAGTATTTGAGTATCGGCTAATTTCTGGTTTTTTACCTGACTACGCATGTTCCCAGTTAACGTTCGCCGTTTCAGCTTTTAAGGAGAGTTCTTTCCTAAGTACTTGAGAACACTTCACCCTCCGGCTTTGCTTCCAGCCTCTTTCCTCCACCACAAATATTATTAGGAAAACCAGCTTATTGCTAATACAGCCTCAAAGGTAGAGCCAGGGACACAGGCACTCTACCAGGGCACCGTGTTCCCGACTTGTAGGATCACTTTTACCTTCACGTTCTCTTTACTCTCAAGCTGGAACAATTCCAGCTTACGTGAAAGGATTCAGAGCTGTTTTTAGAAAGGCACAACCCCCCCCACTCCCACCCTGTGAAGCAGGTGGATTCAGTGCTGCTCACATACGACACCTCGCTGCTGTAAAGCCTGCGCTAGGTACAAACGCCGAGAAAACGGATACACACAATAAACTCCTCTCACTCGGCGATTCCAGACGTTTTCTTTAACCTCACGTGTTAAGTTTGTAAGGTAAGAAGTGCAAAGGGCAACTAACTTACTCAGAGCTTCTTTTAGGGCCAAAATGGTTTCCTCGGGGTACACATTCCTGTCCTCCCAGATTTTGAAGATTCTTTCGATAGATTTGGAAACGGATGGATCCCTGAAAAAGAAGAGCGTAGCAGGTTTGCTTTGCCCCCACATTGTAATTTCTTGCAATTCTAGGATAGATAATAATGTAAATAATGTAAATAATGACGTGTTTAAATCAAAACTTTAAAAGACCCTTCAGACTTGCAAAAGGTCCCAGGGAGACCGAGGCAGCAAGTCCACACTTGGAGTTAGGCAAACACACACTTCTGTACCATAACAGATCAGGACCCTTTTTGGGGTAAAACCAGGAGGTTTCAGAGCGGTACAAACGCCAATAGGATTTTCCCTGAAGCCTTTCTTCAGGGGGGAAAAGAATTTGTTACTCTTCCAAAGCAGCCTTCTAATAATTGTAACGGCTGATGCTTTAAAATTGTTGTAACCTGGGATTTGAGTGGCACGTTGCGGGGATTTCCGTCGCAGGAACCAGTGGAGGACGAGGGTTACAAGAAGCAGAGCGAGTACAGCAGTGACCCGACCCGAGCTGGCTTTGGTGCCCAGTAACTCCACGCCACACACACCTCTCCAGCTCTGGGCGACCATGCGAGCCTGAACCCTGCCAACAACCAGAAGCGACTGGCCCAGAGGACTCGAGCTCAGATTAATAAACTCTTAATTGGAAAGCAGAGCTGCCACCACCGCTGCCAGCAGGACCTGGGCGGCAGCTGGCACCACGGCACGGCTCCAAGCCCAGAGGTGAAGGGGCTGCTCCGCACCCTCAGGTGGTGGGTGCTCTGCCAGACAGAGCTGTGGAAGGAACAGCTTCACCCCTTCGACGTCAAGCCCTGCTGCGTTTGCCTTCCAGCTCAGCACCTGAAGAGCGAGCGATGCGTTTTCTGGCCAGTTTTCCTGCTTTTTAAACCATCTGGAAGGCGGCCGGTGGCTGAGACTCTGCTATGGAGCAACAGTGCCGTCCCTGGCCAGGCAAAGCTTTGCACAGGGACGGACAGAAGGACAGCGCCTGCCAGCGCAGCGAGGTGCGCGTGGAATTTGCAAAAAAAAACCTTCCATCGGGGTCCGTAAAGGGTAAAGGCTAGTCAAGTCACACTGCCACGGTACACAAACAGTGGAACTCGGAAGCAGCAAGCTGGGAGAACTTTTATCCATTTAATCATTCCTGAATCCATGACTCCAACATCTGGAATCAAGAGCAGGCTTGGTAAAGCCTGCTGAGGCCACCAATGGAATGGGAACACGCACTTCTGGCTGTAGCTTTTCCTTCTCTTTTTTGCTTTGCTAGCTGATACTCCCAGCATTTTTTCTCCCTCCTCCTCATTGTTGGCATCTATTAATGGTATTTTCAACTTTCTCTTCTGGCAAATTACATTTAACTATAAGCTAACAAGCAGTCCAACTTAAACCTTTTCCCTGCCTCACGCCACGTTCAACAATTTGCTGCTTCAAACCGTTCCAAAGACACACAACACAAACCAGTCACATCATGTCAGCTTTGTCTTTTTACCATGTCCTGCCCCTGACAGATCATCTGGTTTGAGGAAGATTCAGAAACCAAACCAGAGGGCAGTGAGGCACCCAGCGGTAACGACAGGACGGGGCTCACCCCACCTGGCCACCTGCCAGCGCAAGATCTTTTTCTCCCACGCTACTCTCATAAATTAAAGTCTCCGACTTCCAGCGGAGCGCTAAGCCACCTTTGAAAGCGCATTACCTTGAAGTAACGCTTCAGCGATGGGTACAGCAGCACAGGAGACAGAGAGAAGTTCGCAGAAGCCAGGCAGGGTTTAGACTGGCATCTGCAATGCTTGTTCTCTTGGTGGTCGACCACAGACAGATCCCTGGAGGCCACAAAAACCTCCTCCTCCTCCTCTTCCTCCCTGTCTTGTTGTACCGCACCGTGATGCGAGTGCTCCCCCAGGTCTGCACCATTCGCCCCCAGCAGCAGCACAAGCCACCGGTGCCCACACGCAAGGGGAGGGCAGAGCTACGGGGCACGCACACAATGGTGCAAGACTTGCCCCTCACACCACTTCACATGATAATTTATACTCCAATGAGACCCCCACGCAAATTAAAAGCCAGTTCTGTGCCCGTTCTAGCACCCTCCTCATAGAGAAGCTCAAACCCACGCAGTCGCTCGAACAAAATCCTTGATTTTTTTCTGATGTTTCTAGACTTTGAGATGTTAGAAGAAAAAAAAAAAAAAAAAATCACATTTCTGAGACATTCAACCTTCCAAACCACAGTTACTTACTTCACCAACGAAGCAGCTTCAGGAAGCACTTCTGCAAACGTATCACGAAAGACAATTGCATTTTTTCTCTTGCAGTTCTGTATGACGTCATTGGCCAAGTAAAAAAGGTTCAGACGATGAGGAAAGGCAGCTAAAGACAAAAAGAAAATTCAGATTCGTCATCAAGCAGAAGCAGTCACGTCAGCTGTGTTTTGACAACAACATTTAAGTGCCTGGTTTTAGAATTTTTTTCAGCATTTCCAGCATGTACAAGGGCCAGTCCAACAGTCAGAACTGGGGGCTGGAGATGAAATCCCATTTACAAATAATTTCCACATCTTCCCAAAACCTGCGTGTTTGGCAACCTCAAGCATCGACTCTGTCTCGAGCTTAGAAAGGACGCAAAAATCCATTGACCCTGCGCTGGATCTATCATCCCCACGCAGCGAAAGGAACCGTATTAGCTAGAAAGATCAGCATTGCCTGTGGTTAAAAGGTCAAACGCAAAATGGCACAAACTTCTGCACGGAGCAAAAACCCAACCACTCCAGAGTGTGCGTATGGTCCTCTCTCTGGAGCTCCAGCATCACCCCGCTTGGCTACTGCTTCAGTGCAGCTTCCTGTTTAATAATGTAGTGGACATTTATTCATATTTTTTAAGAACAATCATGTATAAGTCTCCCTTTTTTTTAAGCTCTCACAGCTTAAAACGGTCTCGAAGATTTGCAGCTTTATTGGGGAGGTTTTACCAGTGTCCGTAGCTGTCCAGAGGACACTTACTACAGACAGGGAGACACCTTCTCCACATCCCTTTAAATGCCTCCTATTAATAAACCAATGCTTATTAATGTATTTAATAAGCGCTGCTGATTCCTTGGACGCGGCTGCCTGGATGGCCCTTTCCCGACGTGCGATTTAATGCTAGCCAGGCACCAGCTTTTGTGTGGCACACAAAGGACCCCGGATCTGCGTCCCTTCTCCTCCAGGGATCGATTTCTCCAAAAACCACCTCCCTCGTCCCTGCCGAGCCGGCACTGACCTTCGCACCCAGCCCTCCCCCCCGCGGCTCTACTCCGAACGCATCCACACCAAATGTGCCTCTGAGCTTCCTATATTCGGCTCCAAATTTAATTATTTCATCAAACCTCTCCTTCAGTTGGCCAGGAACAGCACTTGTAGTGCAGTAAGCGCAGCCACATGCTAATTAGCTTCTTCACTTAATTTAACGATACAACACAAGGATTTAAATATAGGAATGGTGACAATAGATGGATTTCTTTCACATGCCCGTGGGCTCTAGCAGGCTCCCATCTTCCCCATGTTACACCCCCCCGCTGGCTGTACCCAGGCTGCATTAGCAATCAGATTTTTTAGCTACAAATCCCTTAATTCTCTATCCCGCTTCATTTTCCAATTGTCCCTACCTTGGCAGAGCCTCTTCCCACTGCTGCACCTTGCAGCTCTCCTGGTCTCTGAGTCTCCTGCTGGGAAGCTCTGAGCATGATCCCTGGTCCAGTGCCCTTGGTGGGAGCTTACCCCTTACCAACACCGCTCCTGCGCTGGCAACCTGTCGCAGAAAAACTCCAAACCACCCACCACAGCGACTCCATCGCTGGCAGCTGCGTGCTCCCCTCCTGCTCAAAGCCAGCCAGAAATAAAGCCAGGATTTTCACAGAACTCATTGGCGCCTCAGCCTGCGCCTAAGGAAAAGCCACTACACGAGTATTTTCCAGCCAACAATAAGCTCACACGCTTTTATTGGACACTAATTGTTAAATATTGCCTCCCTCTTTTCTAACATCCCTCTCCGATGCAGAGAAGAGGGGTCAGTGGCCACCGACTGACTCCTGGCAAGGAGCCCACAAAAGCAGGATGGTAGCCACAGAAATACAGGGTTAGTTCTTTTTTTGCCTACTGAATGCAATTATTACTTGTTATAAAACAGAGGATCCCTGCTCACGAACGACGCTGCATGCTCACGTCTGGGAAGCCGAGCATGAGACGCCGGTGTTTTCCGGGACTCCTCTCGACAGGAGACTCTCGTCCCTGCTCTCACACACCTGTCCTGCAGAAGGCCTCCGTCCTGGCCAAGGGATCGGCACCAAGCAAGCAGCCCTGGGTCCAGCACCCGCCTGGCAGAGGAGTCCCAGCAGGCAGCGAGCCTGCTTGAAAAGCTGATGCCAGAACATTTTGACTGCACGAGCTCTACACCGACCTGCCGATACCAAGGGCTGATTTTGCGAGTCGTTTGTTGGAAATGAAGATCTTTCACAGAAGGCAGCCTCTTTGGAGAAACAAAACTGAGGCTTGGTCCGGTTTGATTGTCAAATCTTCAACAGGTTGAAGCCTCCCTGAGCCACCACCCCCCACCCCCCCCCAGCAGCACTGATTCTTCTTGCTCACTGCTGGTACCCGCTGAGTGTCACTACAAACCCGTGCGTGAGCAAGAAGCATCGTCAGGCCCTAAACCCAGGGCAGGCACAGCACGGCAGGTCAAGGAGACAGACAGACAGCCCCCTGGACTTCCCTCATCCTCATGGCCCCAGCCCGCAGTGGCCACCGGTGTGAGCCCCAAACCAGGCATCACACAGCTGCTGCCTCCACCAGCACCGCAGACCGCTTCTCACCCCTGACTTTGCTACTCGTGTATTTTCCAGCTATTTTTTTGGCTGAGGGTATGTTTCATCTTTCCCACCAGGCTACTCCAACACTGTTCTGGCAGCTGCCATGTCAAGGAGCCTCAACTCCCATGTCCCAGACTAGGCTTTTATAGCAACAAACAAAACAAGCACAAAGATTCATTAGCAGAAACTGTTATTTACAATCTTCACGCTAAACATGCTTACACAGCAGATAGGGGTTTGTTTGTCTGAGTGAGAAGCAGGGTGAGGAGCATTCTGCTCTGCCCGGAGGGCTGGAAATCCAGCCGGAGCAGAGCTGCACTCCCCTGGCTTCCCAAAACAATTTGGAGTCAGCTTTCCCCAAAACACCAGCCTCAATAACCTATCAGGTCATCATCCCATCAAAATGGGTTTTCTGCAATTTAATTAAAGCCCAGCACTCCACTGCTAATTCACCCGCTTGTCACTGGATGCTCTTTCTATCCCGACACTGTTATTCACCAGCAGAGAGAGCGCTGATTCCAGATCTACGACACAATGCAAAATAGATCTTGAAGATATATAAACCTTTGATTTAAACGATTCACCGTATACACAGCATTCAGAAATCCAGAGCCAAGTTCAATACAAATGCCCAACACGTGGAGCACAGCTCACACCATCACCTCTGCCACGGTTTCCACAAGGGTGAATGCAGACCTCAGCCAAGGCAGAATTAATTTTAATTTAGCTCCTCAATTTAGAGCTAATATTTATAAAACAAGATTCACCCAACTTGCACAGTAGGAAAACTCCCTGCTAGACCAATACCTAGGCTAAGGACAAGCTGCATGAAAAAAGCCGAGCACCCTTGGGTCCAAGATGCACTTTGTACAAGGGGTTCCAAACACATTATGCAACTGGCCGTATCCGATGGGTGAACGGCTTCTTAATTACTCTTGGACTGTCTTGGCTTAAACCGGAGAGGAAATACAGGCAAGAAACAGGAAATTTTATAACAGCCCATCCCAGCTTTTTGCTCGGCTCCAGGACAGCCGCCTGCTCCACCGACCGGCATCCCAGGGCAGCTGGCGCACCGTGTGTCCGATGTAACTCACACTTAAAGAGCTGCTCGTGTGGACACAGAGATGAAGAGCTCTGGGTCCACAACAAACTTCTCAGAGGTAAAGTTACGGCAGCATTACCTCACAGAAACATTCATATCGTGAAACTCTGGGCCAATAACCGCAGCTGTGACCGGCTGATGCTCAGGACAAGCTTTGACCCAGGAAGGGAGATGCTCATGCCATCCACAACTTACTTAAATAACAGCACTCAGGTTTGGGTTTGTTTTTTTTTCTCTGAAAGGACCCAATTCTTTGTCCAAGTAGCCACATACCCCTTCGGTTAAATTGGACATTTCACATCAGCTGAAACAAATATCTAACACCGAAGTGTAGAAAAATCCATCAAGATATGGGAAAATGCAGATGCTAGGAAATACCCACAGCAAAATGCAGCCGTTTCCCCCCAGAAGTGCGCATGGGGAGAGTGACTGACCACCCTCTGGGGTGGGAGCACCCACGAGACCACCAGTGCTCAGGCAAAATCCCTCCACAGCCCGAGGCAGGAGCACTGACCGCCCCACAGGCCAGCCCAACGCCTACTCCCCCTGATTTATAGAGGACAAAGAATCAAAAGGCTAATTTTTTTCCCCGCGCTTGACATTTTCTATAAACCTCCTGCAAGAAACCGCCCTCAACCCAACACTGACATCGCTGGAGAGACGCTGGGCTGGAGCTGCCCCACTCAGGGGTTTCACACTGAACAGAGATGGGCATCTAAGAGAGACAACAGCAATTCTCCCCCAGCTTGAACGCAGGTGCCTTCATCTTCACCCGGACACAGCGCTGAGATACAGCCCTTGATCCCACCACACCAATCCTTCACAAGGAGCTCCCTGGAAAAAGCAGCTTTTATGCATTCTTAGCAGCTTTAGAGTTAAAATATTCAAAAGTTGGGAAAGGAACCCAAAAGCAAGCTGTACTCGCTGCTGTTACACTGAAGTAACACTGAAGTCTTTTGGTTAGGAGTACGAGTTGCCGCTGTGTGAGAGGCTGCAAGGTCCTTGGGGCAGAGAATGAAACGTACCATGAAGGGAAAAGCAGGAGAAAAAAACCCAAAAAAACCACGAAGTGGGAAGTAACCAAATAATCAGAGGTCAGGGCACAGCAGTATCACAACTGCTGCCCAGGGCTGCTTTAGCTGGTACCTCAGAGAAGATGCTTAAGAAGAAACTGGGACAAACACGAGGGGTGTTGAGGGGAGATCCTCACGAGGGCTGGGCAAGGAAAGCCCTGAAAGCTCTTGTGCCAAAATAAAACAAAAAGTCCAGGCTGGTACCAGGGGCTGAGGAGCAGGAGCAGGGTGCCCCGCAGGGAGCAGTTCCTGCAGGGCAGGAATGGAGCATCAGGGGCCCCGCAAGCGGGAACGAACATGTTACTTTTGATGAGCTTGGGAAGGAGGGAAGGAGTCATGGAAGACTGCAAGGAAGAAGGAAGGGGCAGTGCCAAAGCAGCATCTCTGGAAGCTCAGCTGCCTTGGCCAGGAGCTGAAAGATGAATGTCAGCCACGGAAAAGCGGCAGGAGTCCAGGGAAGAGTCTCAGCTCCACAGGCCAGCGGGAGGGGAGCTGCAGGACGACAAACATGGGGGAGTCACACTGGCACAAAGGCTCAAGCAGCCAGGCACAGCGAGGACCTGCCCCGAGGTACAGGCAGGGAACGAGGAGCTGCGTCGCATTGAGCCTGACCTACAGCAAAAACGTTCACCAAAATCCTAGAGAGGAGCCCAAACAGCAGCTGTGACAAGAGACGCCAAGTCCCGAGGAGTCTGTATGTCCCAAGGAGAGACAGGAGATGGATTTTGTTCGGAGGGGGTGTGCTCAGAGCGAGAGAGAGAGAAGAGGACCGAGGACGGTCCCACAGGACCCCCGTGGTGACAAGGGCTGTCAGAGGGATGAGGATTTCCAGGAGAGGTGGGGAACGACAGCGAGGCAGGATGGACCAAGGCCAGCTTCCCCTCACCAGCAGGTCGGTATGGACCAGAAAACAACAGACCTCGGGCTCTTACCTTGCTCTGTTTAATCACGCAGCATACGGACCAACAAAAATGCAAATCAAAATTTGGGGGAAGAGGGCCCTGCGCATTTTGCAGAAGGGCCTCAACACAGAAAACCAACTATCCCCAAACTTCACAAAATGTTTATGACAAACTGGAGTGATGCCTTGGGATAGGAACGTTATCTTTGCGTTAACGCAAAGCTTACTCCAGCTCCTGCGACAACAAGCAAAACCTTCACATAGCAGCGAGACGGCACAGATAAAGCCGCTTTATTTGGACTCATGAAAACATTAACTTTCCCACTTGCAGATCACCGCCGCATCACCTGCGGGCACTTGCCAAATCCAAGTGTTGGCACCCAACGCTTATCCGCACCCACAACAGGCCCGTGGAAGCGGGCAGTGATGGTCCCTTACCCCCACAATGCTGAAGGCATCCTTCCCACCCCAGCTCTCAAAATAACGTTTTGGAAGATCCCGGGCAAGCAGACCCAGAATTCAGGAAGCTGAAGGTGCCACCATTCAGGTGCAGACACGCGATTTGTGTTTTTCTAAGCGTGACAAGGTGATGCCAAGCAGAAACCCTGCCCAGGGGCCCCGCAACACCGACAGGAGCGAACCCAGACGCCCAGATTTCACGGCGCTGCCTGACGCCGGGTCCGAAGCCTCTGGTACGGCCGTGTAAGCTGCCCCGCACCACCCTCCCCACTGCGGACCCCCCAGCCTGCAGCCCCCCGCACGGCCCTCACCCCGACGGGCACCGGGAGCAGCGGGCCGAGGCTCCAGGGGGGTGGGCGACCACCCCCCCAGCGCAAGGGGCGGCCCCTCCAGCCGCACAGCCCACGGGCCCCCCTCCGGGGAGGTGGGCGACCCCCCGCCGCACAACCCCCGGGCCCGGCCACCCCCCCCCCCCGCCGCCGGCGCCCCGCACTCACAGCGGCGCAGCCACTTCATCCAGTGGTAGACGATGGTGCTGTGGTGCCGCTTGTTCTCCAGGCACCAGGAGGAGAGGCCCTGGATGGACTCCATCGTGTTGGTCACCGCCTGCAGCTTCCTGTCGAGCGAGGCCTCCAGCGCGCCGGCCGACGAGGAGGAGGCGGCGGCCGAGGAGGAGGAGGAGGAGGCCCGGCCGCCGCCTCCGCCGCCCGCCGCCATCTTCCCGCCCTGCTCGCCCAACCGGGCCGCACGGACGGCGGCGGCGCGGCGCTCCCCGCTCCGCTCTGGGCCCGGCGGGGCCCGGGCGGCGGCGCCTCAGGAGGCGGCGGGGCCCGCGGCGGCCGGCTGGGGAGCGCGGCGGCCCGCTGCGCCGGGCCTGAGGAGAGGCGGCGGGCGACGGCGCCGCCCCGAGGGCGATCGTGCAGCCGCGGCCCGTAAGGCCCCGTCCCGCTTAGCCCCGGGTGACGGCTGGGAGCGGCGGCGGCGGCGCGGTCACCGGCCGGCCCCCCCCGCACGCAGCGCCCGCCCCCCCCGCCGCCATTTTGTGCCGGGCTCCCTCACACGGGCCGCCGCGGCGCTGCCCCCCCCCCCCGCCCCTCCGCGCCTGCGCCGCCGCCTCAGCGCGCACGCGCCCGCCCGCCCCGCCGCGCCTGCGCCGCGCCCCGCCCCTCTGCGCGCGCCCCCGCCGCGCAAGATGGCGGCCGCCCCCGGCTGGGTGCGCGGCCTGAGGGCTTGGTAACGGCAACCGCGCTGGAAAACAGCGCCCGGCCTCAAATAAATCCAACTGGTGGTACATAAGGGAAGGGGAGGCGGCTCCTGCCACCGCCAGACCCCCGCGGGCGGCCTGCGCCGCCCCCCCCCCCGTTCCCTCACAGCCCCCCCTCACACACACACCCACCCACCCCATTTCCACAGCCAAGAAACAACGCGGGGGCAGGCCGCCTCCACCGCCCCACCCCCCCAAGAGGCGTAACGGTGATTTGTTTTAAAAAATATGTCTTTAATGGGTGTGCTGAGGAGAGCAAGGGGTGGAGGGGGCTGTCCGAGGTCCGGCGGGGGGGCTGTGGTGTGAGGAGGGGGCGGCGGCGGCCCCCTCACCTCAGTCTGTGGACTCCAGCACCGACTCGCTGAGGGCCAGGTCCCAGTAGTGCTCCGCACCGTGCTTCTTAAAGTGCTCCCGTGCCATGTTCTCCGTGGGGCACTGCTTAAATTTCATCTCGCCGAAGCTGCGGTCCTTCGCTGTGCCCTGGGAGGGGAAAAGGGGCGCTTTCCCACCCGTCTCTGGGGGAAACTCGTGGGAAACACAGCTCCCAGCGGCTTGGGGAACCCGGGAAAAAATATTTTTTCAGGCTCATGCGTGACTAGGGGGAGCACTGCACGAGTTAGACGCTGCCAGCTCCGCTACAGCTTGAGAAACGCTACGGAAAAGAGTTGGAGCGGCAGGTTTGCCTCTGATCCAAAGCCTCCCAGCATCGTTCCTGCCCCAGCTGCTGCTGGGGCTCACTTCCCTCCAGCCTAAGCCCCGCCGGTACAGACCTACACCCATGACTCACCTCCCAAACCAGAGAGCATTTGTTTGTTTTCTTAACAGACTCCTCGTCGGACTCATCATCATCTGAAAAAAAACCCAACCGGTAAGGCCAATTTTAGTCCCGAAGGCAGATGAGGAGCGGGAGCCCCACCGCTGCTTCACCACCCCTCTTATGCGCACAGTTTTACACTTACCCTCTCCCTTCGTGTTTGATGTTTGCTCGTCCCATTTTATTCGATGAAGCATAAGACGTTTGAATTTCTTCTGTGCTTTTGGGCCTGGAGAAGAATTGAGACTCATTGTTCACAAAAAGTCCTTTAACCTTCAGTTTTCAGGAAGTTCGAAAAAGCAGCAGAATCCAAACGATGCCCACAAACCCTTCCCAGCGCACCCAGCTGACCAGGCATGGCAAGTAAGGCACAGCCAGACTGACCCAGTGCCAACACCCGTGGGGTGGCTGAGACTTTCTGGCAGCCTTTGGCACCTTGGGATTTCCTGCTGCCAAACAGGCTCTTCAACACCTCGCAAAAATTACTTAGAACAGCACAAAACATGAGAAGCTGCGGCAGACTGAGAAGTCTCCTCACTCTAAGCATCCGCTCAGAGCATCACGGATTCAAATCAAGTGCTTTTCCCTTCAACGCTGAATGCGCTGGGTTTTCTAACTGGATTACAGTGCACTCTGCAGTCAGCGCTAACCCCATTAGGGACGTAATTAAGGGAGTTTCAAATGGCCTCCTTCCTTCCTTGTCCTTCCGTAACCCTCAATCAATAATTTTCACAGTAATTTTTGCTAGAAGCAAGCTTTTGAATGCTACGCTGTGACCGAAAGCCTGCCTCAAAAGTTCTCACCTCCTTCTACCACGACCACGTTGACATCTTTGTGTAAAACCACCACGCCTGTTAAGTACAGCTGGCCAGCGTTGGCTTCGATTTTGAATTTTTTTGCTGGATTGCTCAAGTTTCGGACCCTAAAGGATAGGATAAAAACCAAACACAAATGTTTGTGGAAATTATAATCAAGCCATAAAAGCTCCCTACTCTGCCTCAACTGGGTCCAGTGTTTCCTCCTCCAGGTCCGCAGGGGCTTTACCCACACCTCAAAATGACATCTGTTATCAGACTGCTGAAGCGGCTGTGTCTGTCCCTTCCCATTATTTCATTTAGAGCTTTAAAGTTTCCCAATTTCCAAACAGGGATGCACCAGGTCAGCTCTGACAGCTAGGAAACAGCTCTCGCCATTGGAAACTGCAGTCCCAGCTGAAACGCTCCAAACCCGACATGTGTTTTTAGTGCTGGACTGTAACTCTGTCCTTAACTTATCCTGTTAACGAACATGTCTTTTGGGACAGCGTTAATTGCTACAAGCCGGGATGCTTTAACGCTGGATGGAAACCTGATGAGTGGGGGCACAGTCCCGCTACTCAAGCCTGCTCCTCCCTACCAGCAGGTTTCTCTAGAGCATTTCTCTGGTGTATCTAGAAAGAGATGTACGGTGAGCGCTCTGCCCAGCCCTCACCTGTACACGGCTATGTGAACTCCCTGCGAAACGTCTTCTTTCAGCTTTTTAACCTTCTTCGCTTTTCGCTGTTCTGCTGTGAGCTTTCTCGCAGCGTTCGCTTCCTCGTGAGCTCTGGATGCAAAGAAAGATGCAGCTATAAGCAAGACGCAGCGTTACAGCATCACAATGGATCCCTTTCCTTCCCAGCACAGAATACAGACCCCAAAGCAGCTGCAAATCCTGCCCAGATCTCCGCTTGCACCTGCCTGGATTACAAGCAAGTGGGCTTTTTTAATCCAGTCACCCGTCCAAATCCATCCTCTGTCTCTCCATGAAAACATTCGTTAGTAACAACTGTGACCGTGACCATCATCCTCATTATGGTAGGAAACCCATTTAATATAGGGCATGAGGCCTCTCTCCAGTGGGAAGAGCTGCTCACGAAGACCCAGCGCCCCGCCGGCCTCAGGGGGGTCATTCAAGGCAGCTGAAACAGGCTACGAGAGCAACGCGCAGAAAATCACACTGCTGCTGCTTCGCTGCATCAGTTCAAGGATTTCGTTCTCTACAAATGCAGGACCAGCAATCAACCCATCAAAAAAACGACCCCCCAAAGTACGGTACAATGTGCCACCTACTTCTGTCTCTTCGCCATCTGCGCTCTGACATGAGCTTCGACTTTTGTTGGGTCCTGAACAGCTTCCGTCCCCAGTACTCGCATCAAGTTTGAAATTCTTACTGCAGGGAAACAGGAGAGGAGCTGTGAGAGGCTCCTGTCGGATGCCGGTTTGCCAGGACGGTAAAGCACAGAAACGGCAGGCACACATGCAGGCTCATAAACCACCTGTACGGGCAGGTGTCGGATCACAGCAACACACCCACACACAGATCCACGCCGTCCCGCCGAGGCTGGGCGGCCTGCGGCTTTCCCAGCCACGTCCACGCTTGGCCCGGGCCACTGGTTTGAGGGCCCACACTAGCCCGGAGCGCCGCTGGCAGCGGGCCCCCTGTAACCGGCATTTACCTTTGGGCTCTGGCGGCGGCATCAGGCCCAGCCTGACTTTCTCTTGCAGCTCCTTCTGCGCTTCTCTCCGAGTCTGTCGTCGTAATTTCTTCTGCTCTTTCTTGGTTAAATAAACACCCAGGGTCACTGGTGTGTCACTGTCCACTGGGAAAAGAAATGAGGCAAGAGAAACGTAAATCTGCTGTTGAAGAAGCAAGAGAAAATACTGCCTGTGACCCTTACTGGAGGTGGGGGGGAACACCCCCACCACGCTCCGTGACCCCCACACTATCGACAAACCTGACCCCCACACCAAACGTGGAACCAGGCAAATGCGGTTTGACTGGGTTTTTTTATTATTATTTATTTTACTGAAAAGTTAAATGCTCTGTGGTTATTTTATGATCCTTCCTTGGGTCAAAACTAGGCTGCTGGCGAGGAGCCCGTGTCTGCACGGCCACCCAGCGAGCACAGAGCAGGCCATCGGTAGGTAAGCGAGCTACCCGTAACTACTACAGGTTTTACAAGTTTCCAAAATCAGGGCAGAGACCCTCCCTCCCGATTGTAGTTATCTTCACATTGCTTTCCAACTTGTCTTTGCACAATTTCTTCTCCTCACAGAGACATGAGACGCTGGGCTGCAGTGCTGCAGCTGGGGGCTTGCACACCCCACAAAGTGCTAACCCCTCAGAGTATTTTGTGTCTTAGTTCAACAGCGAAGCTGACCAAAACGGGGGCAGTACCTGGTGGGTTGAGCTGCGCTGGGTGCTCCACGAGGTTCGTGATCCCAAAGTACTCATCTTGCTTTGAAGACGTTCCACCTTTTCTAGAAGGGAAAGAGTTGGGCATCATTGCAAAACTCCCAGCCTGAATTCCTGTGTTCCCTTCAACACAAGCCATGAAAAAAAAATAAAAAAAAAATAACGCTTCCCTTGGGCCAGCTGTGCTGGATACCAAATCCCTACCCAAATCACTGATCAGAACTCGATGTGCTGAAGGAGACACGCAGCAACGTAGTATTAATGCGTAGGTGTCTCCTCCAGTGGAGCAGCCACCCACATTTCACGGTTAGGAGACAGGCTTCCCACAACTCTACTGGGAACAAGACTCGTAGAGAACACTCACGCTTGAAAAAACCCCAAACCACACCACCAACTCTGGGCCAGAAACAGCACTCTAACTCCAGGGCAGCCGCCGCCTCCAAGACCTTGGAGTCTTTGGGGGGAACACAGCCTCCAATGGGGAGAAGGGCAGCCACCGACCACCAAGACCTTGGGAGAAACGACCCCAAGAAAGACCTTGGGAGCAAACCTGGTGCTGCTGGGATCTCAGGGATGAGGGAGGTGGAATTCCACAGCTCAAGCCAATACACCTGGTCCAACCCAACACACCACCACGTGACCCTTGAGATGCTCCCAGTTTTCCTCCCGCGGCAGGAGGATCAAAACCCAGCAAGTAAACCACTTACAAGTCGAGGCCGTTAGGGATGATGTAGGAGTCCCACCACTCTATCTCTGGGATCTCCCCCTCTTTCAGCTCCTTCTTAGGGGTAATAAGAGCCAACTTGGTGGAAGTGTGTATCCCTGTCTTCCTGGCAGCCTGAGAGATCTCTGCCTGCAGTTTTTCTAGTTGAGCCTGAGAACAAGGAGAGGAAAACGGCACATAAAGCGTCATTCCAGAACAGCACAACCTTCGGGAAAAGCACAATACATATGCACCTGCTGATTGATTTCTTTTTTTCTTAAAACAATCTGAAGCAGACCACAGAAAAAAACCACACAGCACAGGACGGCAGAGTGACAGACCTCCCAGAAATCCGGTCTTATTACTGAGCCTTCTAGGAGCATGGAACAATCCCAAAGGAATATCTCCCTAGAGGCATCGTATCCCTGGACTTTTCTGTCTTAATGAAGCTCTTCTCTCCCCCTCTCCCCAAGACCTCGGGCATTTTACCAAGATTCCTTTAAACCTCCACTTCTAGAGTGATCAGTTCTGCAGAAAGAACGCTTAGGACCAATAATTATCTATTCTCTTTGGTAATTTTCAACCTTTTGCCAAAATTAAAAAAAAAAAAAATAATAAAAATTTCTGTCTCTCATCAGGTAAGGATAGCTGTAAGAAAACTCATTCCACACACAAGTTCTAATTGGGATGCCTCCCTTTCCGACAAGAATGGTGTTGACAGAAAAGGTTCAGGTGACTTTAGTGAAAAGCTTCCTAGGCAAAGCCAACACAGCTCCCTTCACATCCCAGGAGAGGAGAATCAGCTCCCATCCCGAACCGAACCCTCACTCCTGTGCTGTCAGTTAGCATGGCAAGACCCCAAATACCTTCGTTCGCAACCTCTGGGCAATTTTCTCAAATTTGCCTTTTTCATGGAACTTAAAGGTGCGTTTCTGACGCTGGGCTGGGGTTATGGAGACCCGGGGGTCAAAGTAAGTGTTCGACTCCATATCTTCCGAGGGCTTTTCTTTAAGCTGCTGTTTGAACTGCTCTCTCTTCACAGCTCTGATGTTTGCTTTTAGGGTTGGCATGCGGTGAGTCAACTCAATCTCTTTACCAGTCGCGTCAACAGTTCGGCCTTGCTCATCCAAGATCAGTGGCGTAGGCTTTGTCTGATCCTTCAGCTCCACTTTCCTGGCAGCAAGAGACAATAACGTTGCATTAAAACGTGAGCACAAAGGAAACGTGAGCCCTGTTTCCACGGGAAGCACCAAAGTGGCCCACAGCTTGTGGAAGGCCTCCTTGTTACGTTAAATCTCATCTATGCTGCCAGCACGGACTTAAAGCTCATGCGCAGAAGCTGGGAGTCTTACCCAAGGAAGGTGTAACCTCCATTTCACCTCTTTAATATCAGATTTGTTCCTTCAGCAGGCGTTAAGGCCAGCGCTAGGGAACCAACAGTGCTGGAGAAACCCTCGGTCAGACCCTCCACCGGTGTTTTGGAGTTAGGCTCACCAGGATCACACAGAGTGTGCAAGGAACAGCAGGTACTCACGGTGGTGCGATCCCCATCGCGTGCAGGTTGGCCAGCCCCACCATGTTGGCGTTGCCAATGAGCCCTGGTTTCAAAGCCAGCTGAGCCTGGATTCGGGCCTGCAGCTCCGCTGCTTTCCTGGCCTTCTCAATGGCATCGTTCATGAACGTCGCTGCCTGCGAGGGCTGGATCGTGTTGCCGATGGGAAGGCGTTCCGATTGGGATGAAGAAGAAATTTTGGGCTGTTGACAGAAAAGGAAGTTTTGTGAGGTGCGTGTTCTAGCACACTAAAGTCAACAAGTCATAGCTGAATCTGCAGGATTTGCCTGTGGCTGCCAGTAGGTACCTGTGGTGTCGGTGGACTGATGAAACTCAGCTGCTTTTTCCTCTCTTCAATCTGCCGGGTGGCTGCCTCCATCATCTGTTTGATCTGTGGAAAGAGAATTGGACAGTGAATTTTTCTTCCCTTTATCAGAAGGAGGGAAGGGGTCCTCAGCACCCCGTTACAGCTGCAGATGCAGGCAAGCCAGCGTAGCGAGAATGATATTGTATCAAACGGTGTGGATCGACAACCTCCAGCTGTAGAGAAGGAATTTTACCATGCAGGCACTCTCTACCAAGACCTTTCACAAACATCCAAACTTCCCTCACTCGAAGGCTTCACATCATCGTTAGCCTAACGCACAAGCAGCCGTGAGCCTTGTGAAATGAACACAGCAAGCAAAGGACAGTCAAAAGCAACTTGCTGTTTGCTCGCTCAGCTTGTGAGGTGAATTAGGATACAGTAAACACTAAACCATGTTGGGATTCAAGATCTCAGCCACGGGCAGCTCTGTTCCGGGGCAGAGCTCATGTAACACAGCCTAACCTGTAGCTTGGTCAGCATCCCAGGGCTCTCCGACGGTGGGCCTGGAATGACCTCAGGCTCATCCTCAACCTCCTCGAATCGCGGTATGCGCCGCTTCTTGACGCCAGAAGATTCCTTGGATACCTCAGAGTCATCACCAAAGACATCCTAATGTAAAAGGAAAGGAGAAAACTGTGGTTAAAAACAAAGGGTTCTCCTCACGGCCAGCGTTTTAAGATGAGAAACCAGCACGCGGATCAGATCTGGCACAGTACGGTCAGCACTGCGTTGCGGTTCAGTTTCCAGGGCAGCGCTCGCAGGCTGATCTACCGGTAATCCCACATGAAGCCTGTGCCCTGGTCCCCCACCAGAGAAGCCTCCATGATGATCCATGCAAGAGCGTGAAGGACAGGACACATCACAGGGATGTGCCCGTGTAATAGCCACCACATAATTCCCTCAGACGGTCAAAGGTTTTTTGGCACCGAGGAGACTGAAGGTCTCGCTCAGCTGCCCAGAGAGATGGAAAAAGCCTGCCCACAAGCTGACCTGACTGGGCTAAAATAATTTCCATGTCTTCCACCAACTTCAGAGGGTTTGGTGAAAGAAGCTGCGCTGTCCCACCACGTCCTCCCCCAAAGGAGGATGCAGCCGCAGACCCAGGGCGGGTCGGCGTTTCCTCACACTCCGACCCAGCCGACTCCAGCTTGGATCCAAAGACGCTGCGCTCCAAGCGAGCCGCTCCGGAGAAGCGCAGCTCAGAGAGTAAGTGGAGCAATGATCACGCTGCTGGACTCGCATGCAGCGCGAGGGTCACAAAACAAAAGGCAAGGTGCGCTTTACACGGAGCGCTGCTCAAGCACGCCCCAGCTCGTGAGACTGCGGCCATGGATTTCATCTAGTCAGTGCCTGGTTTGTGTACGGCAAACTGGATTTGTCCATGCGACTGTGTTACTGTAGTGTGTGTGTCAAGGTGTTATTTGAAAATAAAATATACACACCGGTTGTAAGCGTTAGTTGCAATCCCTTCTTCACTATAACGGTTCATATTCTACAAGGACACTTCCTCATCCAGACACAGGTACTTCTTGGAAAACCTACAAGTTCAAGAGAAAGGACTTGCCCATAGTATAAAGTGTGTAAACCATTACGTTTTAGTTCCTGAAACTTCCCAAGCAATGACCTACCCCACAAGAGTTAACCAAGGAGAGAGAAGGCAGGCCAGGCAGCGCATTGAAGACAGCTAACGTAGCACTCTGAATTAATTCACTGCCCATTGCTACAAGATCTAAGTGTGCAAGTACAAATTCAACTCTAAAACCTGCGCTGGGGTGAAGGGGAAAGTCAGTCGGCAAGTATGGCCGCGATCTGACAAACTCACTAGACGGCCTCGTGTTACAGCAAGGGTCAGGACAGATCTAGATCTTGATGGAGGACCTCCAAGGAAGGTAATTCCGGACAGAAGGGTTGACTATTTGGCAGGCGGGACGCCTGTCCCTATGCCAGGAGCCAAGAGAAGAGGATAGGTCCGCTCTGCTGCTTCCCAGCCCTGCTTTCGGGGTAGCTGGCAAGCCGAGGATGCCATCAGCGGTCACGCAAGACACCCCAGTGGCTGCTTCGCTGGAGAAGAATCGCCTGCTCCGCACCCAACCCCATCCCTGCTCTGCCAGCACGAAATCCCCTCTGCACCAGGATGCTGCTCCCTCCCTCCCTCCCCATCCGGCAGTGCGCTGGCCACGGCCACGAGGAAGATGATGAGAGGACAAGACAGCCCGAAGGCGGGCACAGCAACAGGGGAATCTGAATTCAACTTGTGAAGAAAGGGAGGACCTGCAGGTTTTACTAGTGCCACAGGGCTGCGAGTGTCGCCCCGCCTGACATCACGAAGCACCAAGCAGCGATGGGACAGACAATGTCCCCATCTCTCTGTCATCTTCCCAAGAGGTCAAAAGCAAGAGGGTTGTGGGGAAAAGCCAGGATCTCCCAGCCTAGCTGGAACCTCGCCTTTTTAACGGCCCTGCAGCAGCTCGGCACAGTGTGTTAGCCAAATTAAAGCAGAACCGCAGCACAAAAATACTTGAAAGATGCTTAGTGGCAGTTCTGTGGTGACCAAAAAAAGCTGCACGAGACTGAGATCTTTTTAAGCCACTGCTGCTATTTGGGAGGGGGATGGACACGTGAACCCAAACCTCCCCAGGTCAGTAAATGGAGTTGTGCTGCTGCTCCTCGGGCTGTACCAGCTCGGCAGGATGGAAGCTGCTTTAACGCACCATTCGTTAGCTGGTGAACGTACCCAGACCGGGAGGAGACCCCATCTGGCACCGGTTAAAGCCTCAGCCAGACAGCTGGAGAAAAAGCAAGTTTCTAACGGAAAACAGGGAGTGGAAGCAGCTCTCTCCCAACACACCTGAAGAGATCGAAATCCCGAACACGATTATTGCAGCTCCCTGAGGTTAAGGGCTGACTGAAACTGTCACAGAGAAACACAGATTGCCATACAACAGGAACCTCAGAAAAAGTGAAAGGAAACTTACTTTGTAAGCGGGGAGCAGCATGGAGGGTAGCCCCTTTTAAACTCGGCATGCGAGTGATGGAAAAAATGCAATTCCAGAAGATGGCGAGTAAAGTCTTCAAGAGAAGAAAGGAGGTGAAAACAGGTTTGGATGCATGAGACTTCCACCATCCCAGACAAGCATTAGATGGGAGAAACACCAGAGAGCTATTAAATCCCTGCCGTAATTAACCTTGTGCTATGACAGGGGTTGTCAAAAATCATCCTCTGTTGATTCCGGATGGGGGGGAAAAAAATAAAAAAATAAAAAAAAAGAGAATGAAACCCCACCACAGAGCCCCACTCAGTGGCTGACAGGGAGAGCTGGCTGGCAGGGTGAAACGCGGCGCCTGGGCAAGGAAGAGTGACGGGAAGTCGCCGGGAGTGCTGAGTGAGCCCAGGCTCTCACTGAAAACACAACGGTAAAGAGGGCAAAAGAAAACAGAGAGACGGAGCCCCGGTGAAGTTACTCCACTGCACGGGCCTAGCAGAGATTGGTAAGGAAATCAAAAGCCCCAGCCTCCACCTTGGCTGCCACCAAGGAGAGCATGGCTCTTCCTCATCCGAAGAGAACCCGCAAGGTAAAGGCTCACACACTTCATCATGGAAAAGAGTCTTTTCTCTTGAACTTTAAGCATTACGAGATGTACCTCTCTGGAAGAGGAAAGTGTGGCAGAGCACCAGTGCTGCCTCCACGGCCACCAAATCACAGAAAAAAAGCAATCAATAATCAATAATCACCTTCAGTTCTCGTTTTCGGTTCCGGTCACTGTTGGACTTGGAGTGCCTGGAGCTTCGGCCTTCCTCCACCGCTTCAAAAAGCTTGTCCACAAATCGCAGGGTGGAATCGTCAAGAAAGGGTTTGAGGTGGTCTGGAAAAGAAGAGTTGTGTAAATTCAGAATTCACTGCTTGGGATGAGCAGGTGAACGGAGAATCTGCCGAGAGTTCTGTGAATCTGTAAAACACTTATTTACAAGTGGATTCAACTGTACTAATGCAGCGGGGCCTGCAACCCGAGGTCCAGAGGCCTCTGGGACCTGCAGATCCTGTCGGCAGGAGCTTTAAGGATTAAGTAAATCTGGACCTCAACTAGAAAAAAATTAGGGCTCTAACGGTCAAAAAACCCCAAAACAACCGAAAACCAAACCACAAATTAAATTACCATTTTAAGTTCCTTTAGAAAAAGAGCCCTTTAATTAATTTTTACTTCCCCTTTTTTTGTAATGCATTCCAAGGCTTTTGGTTGCATGTCACGTGTCCGCATGGATTTGCAAGTACTCACCTCTGCCTCAACAAGGCGGAGTCAGAACCACCTTGGACCTACACCTGGACGTACACTCAGGAGATTCCAGGTTTGGGGTTTTTTTGTCTCCTTTAGAAAACTAGCCCAACACACAGCAGATTTCACGCCACCGAGGATGGCATTCGCCCTCCACGTTCTGCCAGCCACCACTGGCAAGGAAACCCTGACCGGCCATGCAGCCTGGCACCACCAGCAGGAGGTCGGTCTTCCGGGAATAGGAGGAATGATTTTAAGTCTGATTTGAGGCTATTTCAAGGCTATTTGAGGATTTGTGTGCACTTATTTTCTTCATCAAGGGGTCTGACCAACTCTACAAAGAGCTGCAGGGTCAGGGCTGGAGCCCACAGGACATACCAGCTGCTTTCTTTTTGTCCATGCCCTTCCCGACGCAGTTCAGCGCTGCGGTGACCACGGTGGGCTCCGAGAACCCCAGGACTCGCTTCACCGTCTTCTCGATCCATGGTTTCAGCTCATCCAATTCTCTTTTGGAGAGCGACATCTTTGCCAGAGAAGCTGAACTGAATTATCTTACTCGTACCTGTAAAGAAACCAAAATCAGAAAACCACAGGCTAGTAAAATAAAAGTATTGGATTATCGTTGCTTCCGCGCTGCGCTTTTCTCCTTCACAAGAAAGCTCACAAGCAATGAAAGCTCTCGGAGACTACTTTTGCTCCCTTATTTTTAAAAACACAAACTGAAACTAGATGAGGCACACAGGGAGGAAGGGCCTTGGCAGCCAGGAGCCACGACCTGACCAGACAAAACGCAGCATCAGGCCCCTCGAAGGGAAATAGTGCTCGTAGCTTCATCTGCGGGGAAAGCCCTGAACCTCCTACATCCCACCAGCCTTCCCTCATGGATGACGGACACATGGCAAGCCCCATACCCGATCCTCCCAGCTCAGGCTCCTCTTTCACACATGGATTGGCCACAAACGGGAGCAAAACGTTTGGTCTCGGGGCATCCCTTCATGCCCCAGCTTCTCCTTGAACTTCGCTCAGTTGTTTCCGTGGCTGCTACTCCAGTTACTGACGCACCTCGAGCCACACGGGTCCGTGCAAGTCACGCACCTGCTAACCCTTAATTAGCCCCTTTCCCGTGAAGTTCACAAACACCTTCTGAACATGTTCCGCTTGACTGATACTTAAAAGTTCAGCATGTGGCTGGCTGCCTCTGGGTTTGCTGTTTAAACCAGCAGCCAGCGGAGGCAAACCCAAAATGACACATTTTTCAAGGCAAAAAATTTCTTCCCGTCAACTGTTAGCGGCTCTCGCACCGTCAGTCACAGCCTGCAGATGCAGTAATGTTTGATTACGTGCCCGGGACCTAATCTGATTTGGAAACCAAGTCTCCTTTATCTGGAAACAGGAGAAAATCTTCTTAAGGAAATTGTTTGACCTCGGCATTTCTGCCCCGCATAAGAGGCCTGCAGAGCTTTGACGTGGGTTTATTTTAACAGAAATCCAATCAAATACGGTTATCAGCCCCAAAACCGAGAATGAAGAGCTCGGGTGTTAGCTGTAACAAAACACTTTGATTCCAAGTCTGCAAACGGCAGCCAAGAGAAGGAATCCACAGGTTTAAAGCAGCAACCGGGGGCTTCGCTCTCCCTCTCTGCAGCCAAAAGCCTGAAAATCCCCGCAGCCGCTGGCTTTTTTCCAGCAGGTTTCCCAGAGATGGACGCAAATGTAGCAAAACCCACCCAAAAAAAGCACAATTATGGCATTTCATCCTTAAGTTCCGACTCTGCTGTACGTAATGCTTCGGGACAAAGCTAGAGGTTCAAGGCAAGCGGAAAATAATTACAACACTGACACATCAACAGCTTCACACGCGCATGGTATTAAATGGAGAACTTAATTAGCGCTTGGCTTAAGCTCTGCATTAACCTTTAACTTCTGTAATCGAATAAGGACTGAGAGTGGAGCGCAACAGGTTTGATGGTGTTTTAGTTGGAATGTGGGGAGAGCAAACGCGCCGCTGGGGGTCCGTAGGGAAGGTGCAAACAGGTGCCCACGAGGACCGGAGTCCTGAGCACACCCGGGCCACAGGGCATCAGGAAGGAGGACGGTGGGTAAACAGCACCTACAAGACTTTAGATACCGGTACGGGCAGGGCCACCGGTGCCGCGTTACCTGCCGGGACGGTGCGAAGCTGGAGCCGATGCTCCCGCGGCGCTGCGGCCTCACCAGCTGCTTCCTTAGGGGGTAAAAAATAATAATAATTCAGCTCCGCCGCGGTTGAATCGCCCGCCGGAGGCTAGAGCGGCCGCTGAGGCGAGGCCCGGCCCGCCAGAGCCCGCTGCCGCATGCCCGGTGGCCACCGAAGTGCCCCAACGGCGCTGGGGATCCCCGGTGGTCCTGGTGACGATCCCCCTCCGGCTCCAACCCCCCCACACCGGGCCCGGGCCCGCCAGGCCCGGTCCCCGCCAGGCGCGGAGCTGCGCGCAGGGCCCCGGCCCGGCAGCGGGACCCCTCAGGGCGCCGCGGGCCCGCGGCCAAGAGCTCGGGGCCCGTCCCCGGGACACCCCCGCGCCCCCTCGGCACCCCTAGCTCCCCCCCTCCCCTCACCGGAGCGGCGCGGCGGGGCGCGGCCCCGGCAGGCCCCGGCGGCCCTGACGGTGACGGCACGTCGGGGCGGAAGCGGAAACGGCCGCGCGGCGCCTGCGCGCCCGCCCGCGCGGGGGGGTGCCGGGAGGAAAGAAGGCGGGGCCAGCTGCCCGTGCCCGCCGACGTCACGTGGCCCACGAAGCCCCACCCACCCCGCGTTTCCCGCGCTCTCAGCCAGCGCGGGATGCGCCGCCGCGTGTCCGCGGACGCCGAGGCTCCTCCCGCCACGGTTAATTAAAGCCAAATTAAAACGCAATTAAGGGAAGGGAACTTTTATTAATTTTTTGGGGGAAGGCCCTGGAGCCTTTATTAATTGGGGGGGTGGGGTAGCTCCCTCCTTGGCCCTTTATTGTTGGGGGGGGAGGGGTGGTGCCCCCCCCCCTCTCCCCTGGCCTTTATTAATTTGGGGGGGTGGCTCCCCTCCCAGGGCCATTATAAAGGGGTGGGTGGTTCCCCCGGAGCCTTTATTAATTGGGGGTGTCTGTGCTCTCTCCTCTGCCCTTCATTAATTAGGGGGCCATGATGCTGCCCCTTGGAGCTGTTACGAAATGGGGAGTGAGCTTTTCAAAGGGGGGGCTCCCCACTAGCAGCCCAGCCAGGGGTCCGGCCGGTTGGTCCGTGCCAAGAAGGTGATCTTCCGGGCCATCTCGGCATTGTAGACCCGCCGGCACTCCTCATAGGCCCGGCGCTGCCGCTGCCGGCATGGCTTCTCGTAGTAGCGCCGCCGCCGCACTGCCTCCACCACGCCATCAAGCGTGAGGATCCTGGCGGGGGGGGAAGAGATGGGGGTGAGAGGGGCCATGTTCCCCCTCACTGCTCCCCCCTTTTCTGCATGATGGAAACTCGCATGATGGATTTGATTAAAATCGGGCCTGGCTTCTGCCATCGTAATGTTCCTGCATTGATTCCAACCGCGCACCCGGAATGAGGGCGGGAATTGGTGCCCGCAGACCTTCATTAAGCCATGACATGAAGGCGGGTGTGGCAGGTCACAGCCTGGTGATGGGACACCCCCCTCCTCCCCGCCCAACCCGCCCCAGATGTCACCAACCCACCGGTGACACTGCTGCCCATGCTCCTGCCTGCTTTTATACTAACTCGTTTCATTAATTCATTTTAATTTAATTATATCTGCATGTACGGACACATTAGGATGCAGAGCCGATGGAAGACCCCCGCGCGACCCTCCCCAACCCCACCCCCTCATTTTATAGAGGCGTCCAAGTTTGAAAAAAGAACCAAAAATACACGTTCTAAGCCCAATTCCTGGGGGCTGGGGTGGGGTTTTTTTCCTTGTTTTTAAGAACCTGGACATACTGGATGTGTAAAGCGGGGGGACTTCACGCGCAGGACCCCAGCCAAGAAGTAATTACACCTGGTTTAATTAGCGTGACCAGGGCCCCCGGAGCCGCTGCCCCCCTCCCCGGGCCCCCCCTCACCTGTTGAGCGAGCTGTAGGCCGCGTCCACGTTGCCGTTCTGCACCATGACGGTGCGGCCCACGAAGCGGAGGTGGTTCGCCATGGCCGCTGCTCTGCTGGGGGACGGGGGGGGCGCGGGCGGCTGGGACGGGGCGGCCCCGGGGCTCCCCCCAACCCCCCCACCGGGCCCCCGGCTGGGCCGCCCCCCGCCCTCACGGAAGGACCCGGTCCCCCGCCCCCTCCACGCCCCCTCCCCCGCCCGCGGAGGCCCCCACCGAGCCGCGTCCCCCCCCCCTCCCGGTGCCGGGCGCGGGCCTGACAGGTCCCGTCCGGAGCAGCCGCGGCCGCTCCACTCACCGCCCCAGCGCCCCGGAACCGGAAGTCAAACCCCGTACCGGAAGTCGCAGCCGTCACCAGGCGGGGCGGGACTTAGCTGGGGTCACGCGGCCATAGGTCGGGATGGGCGTAAGGGGCGGGGGGTCAGGGTGCAGGTCACGGGGGTCAAAGGTCATGGCTAATTACGGGGTGGGGGGGGGACTTGACCCATGGGGCGCGGCGCTCTGTGGGGTACAGGGTCAGGTCACAGGGTCAGGGGTCAGGGCCTGGGAGGGGGGGGGGGGGGGGACGCACCGGGGGTCCCGCTGCGGAGGGGCAGGGCCCAGCCCCGCCCCCCCCCCCCCCCCCCCCCCCCCCGCGTTCCCCCGGACAGAGGACACCGGTACCGGGCAGCCCCTGCCGCTCCCGCGGCATTTATTGCTTCCAGCAGGGCCCAGCCGTGGGGCAGCCCCACTTTGGGGGGGGGGGGAAGGGGCACAGACCCCCCACCCCCAAGCCCCCCCGTAACGCCATGCAGGGGGAAGGCACAAGGCCAGCGGGGGGGGCCAGCCCCCCACCCCCTCCCCCCGCAGTACACCAAGGCACATCCCCCCCCAGCCTTGGGGTGGGGGCTCTGCTCTGCCGAAGGCACATGCCCCCTTCCCCCCCCCCCCCGGATTTTTGGGGCCCCCTGGGGGGGGGATAGGTCTCGGGGGTCCCCCCATGGGATGGCCCCACCCGCCCGCAGGTCTCAGTGTCCCACAATTAAAAAAAAAAAACAAACCACCATCCAAAAAAGGCAAGAAATCCAGGGGAGAGACACCCCCCCCCATCCCCCACTGTGGGGGGGGTGGTTGTCACGCCTCCGGTGTGGGGGGTGTCCCCTGTCTGGGCGGTGGGACGGTGGCAGCGGGGATGTCCCCCCCGCTGCACTGTTCCGGTGGGGCTGGAGACGGGGGTGTCCCCGGGCAGGCGGCGGCAGCGGGGAGCCCCGTGGGGGCCAGCGGGGGGGCGCGGCGGCGGGGGGGGCAGTGGGGGGGGGGGGAGCTGGGGGCCGGCGGGGGGTTTGGGGGCGACGTGGGGGAACCAGAGCCGCAGCATCCCCTCGACCTGCAGCAGCGTCCCCAGGTACCGGGCGCTGTGGGGACAGAGAGCACCTGTCACCCTGCTGCTGGGTGTGGGGGAGGGCAGGACCCCCATGGGGGGGGGCCCTATGCCCCCCACCACACTCCCCAGGGTCATCTGGGGGGGCACTCACCCCCATTTCTGGCTTCTGCAGGACCCCGATGATGCGCTGGAGGCGGGTCCATGGCCACGCTCTGCTGGAAGCTGCTCAGCCCTGGGGGACCCCAAAACTGTGGTGAGTGCTGCCAGGGGGGACCGGGGGGCTCGGGGGGGGGAGGGGGGGGGCACCCACCTCTGTCGTATCGCCCCCCGCTTCAGCCCCTCTAGCAGCTCCGCCAGCGGCTGGATGAAACCCCGCAGCTCCTGGCACTGGGAGGAAGAGGATGGTGGCTGGGCCCGATCCCCAGTGGGGAGGGGGGTCTCATGCCCCCCCAGCTCTATTTATCCCCCCCCCTCCCCCCCTGCTTACCCCCCACCCCCTCCCAGTTATTTCAGGTTGGGAAACTGAGGCAGCACCGGGCAGAGACACATTCTGAGGGGCCCAAAGCGCTGCCCCCACCCCCCCACTTTGGGGGGTGCTCTGTCGTTTTGCTGCCAAAAACTCACTTTTTGGGCAAAGAGGCGATCGGCGTCGCTGGGGGGGGGAGTCCCCCGCCTCGCCCCTCCGGGGTCGCTTCCCCCCACGGGGGGATGGAGGTAACTCGGAGGGCATTCGGGGCCGGCCCCCCCCAGCCGCTTGCGGCTGCGCTCAGGTTTGGGGGGGCTGGGGGGGGGGGGGCGCCCGCCTCGGCTTCACTGTCAGAGGGACCCCCCGGGCTGGAGGTGGGGGTGGCACAGGAGCAGGTGCGGGCGGGGGGCTCCATGGCAGGGTGGGGGGGCGGCAGGGGCCCCCCCCGGGGAGCCGCTCCCTGGTCTTGGCTCCTGCGAGGGGGGGGCAGGGGGGGAGGAAAAAAAAAAGAGGGGAAAAAGCAGGAAATTGGGCAAAAATGGAAAATAAAGTGATGCTTCCCCCCACCGGGGGTCTTCCCCCCCACCCCCTCCTCTGGCAGCTCCCACTCCTGGGTGGTGGGTCCAGCATCTCCCAGCACGGTGAGGGGGGGGGTCAGGGACGCCCCCCAGCACTGGGAGCCTTCACCCAGGACCCCCCACCCAGGATGGGGACCACCCCCACCCCTAGAATCGGGCCCCTCCCGCCTGGTCCCAGGGGCTGCCCAGCATCGTGGCACCGAGACCCCTCCCCAGGTGGCCTCAGGCCCCTCCCCAGGCACTGGGACCCCTCCCCAGAATGGAGACACCCCCCCAGACGGCCTCAGGACCCCCCCAGGTGGCCTCAGAACCCCACCCAGGCCCAAGACACCCCCCCCCAGCTGGCCTCAGGACCCCCCCAGAGGCACCGGGACCCCCACCCAGGACTGAGACCCCTCCCCAGGTGGCCTCAGGACCCTCCCCAGAACAGAGACACCCCCCCCAGGCGGCCTCAGGACCCTCCCCAGAACAGAGACACCCCCCCAGGCGGCCTCAGGACCCCCCTAGGAATGGTGACCCCCACCCAGGCCCAAGACCCCCCCCCCGCAGCTGGCCTCAGGTTCCCCCCCCGAGGAACCGGGACCCCCCCCAGGTGGCTTCAGGACCTGCCCCGGCACCGGGACCTCCCCCCAGGACCGAGACAACCCGCCAGGCGGCCTCAGGACCCCCCCCACCCCCCCGACCCTGGCTCCCCCGGGTCCTACCTGCTCCCAGCTGCAGCTGCGGCGGTGCCGATGTCCCCGCCCCGGGGCCGGGTATCGGTGTCCCTGTCCCGGGTACCGATGCTGTGTGACGATATCCCGGGGCCGGTATCAGTGTCCCGGGGCCGCTGCCCCTGTTCCCGTGCCGGTATCGGTGTCCTTGTTCCAGTGCCAGTGTCCTGGGGCTGGTGGTCCCTGTCCCGGGGTCGATGTCCTGGGGCCGGTATCCCGGGGCCGGTGCCCCCTCTTCCAGTATCGGTGTCCCGGGGCCGGTGTCCCTGTCCCGGTATCGGTGTCCCGGGGCCGGTATCCCCACTGCCGTCCCGGTCCCTGTCCCCGTGCCGGTGCCCCCCCGCTCCCGTCCCGGTCCCGCCCCGGCTGCGGCGGCCCCACGCGGACACGTGCGCGGCCGCACGTGCCTCCCGCTGGGCCCCGCCCCCCCGCGCTCCCATTGGACGTCGAGCCCCGGCAGGGGGCGGAGACTCGGCGCCCCGCCCCGCCCTCTCGCCCCCGTTGGCCCGCGCAGCCGGCGGCGCTGCCCAATGCGGAAGCCGCTCTGCGCTGATTGGCCAGGAGGGTGGAGCCGCCGTCACGCCCCTCCATGTGGCGCCCCGGAGGGGGGGCGCGGAGCGAGGCAGCGCCCCCTGGCGGGGGGCGGCGGGGTCGGGGGGCTGCGCGATGTGGGGGGTGGGCCACGCCCCGCCGCGATCTGCCAATGGGCGCCGGCCTCAGGCGCGCGTCACGGCCAGCGCGGCCAATGAGAGAGGAGCGGCCTCGCCTCGGCGCCGTTACATAATGGAGGCAGGCAGCGCGTGGGCCCCCACGTGGGGGGCGGGGGCGCGCGGGGGCGGGCCACGCGCCTCTGTGACGGCGCGCTCGCGGGGCGGGGCCTCGGGGGGCACGCTCCTGCCCCAGGCCCCGCCTCCCGCGGGGCGGGGGGTGAGGGGGCGTGGAATCGGCGGGGGGGGCGGGGCGAGGGAGCTCCTGCGGGGGCCGCCCCCGCCCCAGCCCCTCCCATAGCCCCCCCAGCCCCCATAGCCCCCCCGTCCCCACGGCCCCCCCCGCGGGTCCCTTCCAGTCCCCCAGCCCTATGGCCCCCCGCCCCATAGCCCCCCTATAGCCCTCTCCTCGGAGCCCCCCAGCCCTCCTGCCCTATGTCCCCCTGCCCCATAGCCCCCCCCAAAGCTTCCCCCCGGGCCCTCCCAAAGCCCCCTCGCAGACCCCCCCAAAGCCCCCCCGGGTGCCCCGTAGCCCTCCCCATAGCCCTCCGCCCCATGGCCCCCCCCAAAGGCCCCCCCCAGCCCTATGGCCCCCCTGCCCCACAGCCCACAGTCCCCCCCAGCTCACAGCCCCCCAAGTCTCGCAGCCCCCGCACCCCACAGCCAGCCAGCGCCCCCCCCCCAACCCCCCAGCCCCCCCAGCCCACAGGCACCCCTAAGCCCCCCACCTCATTCCTCTGCAGCCCCCAGCCCCTGCCAAGCCCCACAGGTCCCCCCACCCCCCCCTCCATGGCCCCTCCACGGCCCCCTCCACCCCCTCCCCGTGCCCCGGGGGGGGGGGCCGGTCCCGGGGGGGTATTTAAGGCCGGGCTGGTGGCCGCCCCCCCCCCAGCCCCCCACCATGCTCCGTGCCCTGCTGCTGCTGGGGGGCCTGGCCCCCACCCTGCCCCGCTGGTGAGTGCCCCCCCCCCCGGCTGCACCCCAACTCCCAGCACCCGGCAGCGGGGCCCACTTTGAGGTGCAGCCCCCCCCCCCCCCCCCAGGGGGGGCCCGGCTGACCCCAAACCCCTCTGCTCCCCCCCACAGGTCCCCACTGGGCATATGAGGGTGAGTGGGGCCCCGCACCCCCGAATCTGCTGCCCCACACGCCCCAGGGCTGGGGGGGCAGCACACGGGTCCCCCCAGATGGAGGGGGTTGGATGGGTCCAGCCCCCCAGCCCCCCCCCCCCCGACACTTGCGTCCCCCCCAAATGGGAGGAGGTGGGTGGGTGACAGCCCCCCTGTGCCCCCCACCCTGATGCCCGGGTCCTCCCAGATGGGAGGTGGGGTGGGTGGGTGCAGCCCCCCCCAGTGACACCACCCCCCCCCCTGATGCTTGGGTGCCCCTAAATGGAAGGTGGGTGGGTGCAGCACCCCCCCCCCCAGTGCTTGGGTGCCTGGATCCCTTCAGATGGGAAGGGGGGGGAGTGAGTGCAGCCCCCCCGTGCGCCCCCCCCTCCCCAATGCCTGGGTCCCCCCAGATGGGAGACAAGTGGGTGGGTGGGGTGCAGCTCTCCCTCCCCCATGCCCCCCCCCCCCCCAAGATGGGAGGTGGGTGGGTACAGCCCCCCCATGCCCCCCCCCCAATGCCTGGGTCCCCCCAGATGGCAGGTGGGTGGATGCAGCCCCCCCCCCCTCTCGATGCCTGGGTCCCCTCAGATGGCAGGTGGGTGGGTGCAGCCCCCCACCCCCCCCAAAAGCCTGGGTCCCCCTCGCTCCAATGGCTCCATTGTGCTCCTTTACATAAGGCCCCGGCCCCGCTCCCCGCTGCCAAATCCAATTAGGATCCGGCCAAATCCCGGCTGAGCCCCGGCCCGCCAGGCCCGCGGGGTCCCCGGGCCCCCCCCCCCCATTTCCCCCCCCCCGCCGCGGGGGTCGCCTTTGTCCCCGCTCCCCCGGCCGGAACAAAAATGTCCCCATAAGCTTAATGAGCTGTATTGGGGAGCGTTGGGAATGGGGTGATGGGGTCAGGGTGGGGGGGGTGACGGGGTGGGCTGGGGTCGGGGTGGGGAGGGGGTGACGGGTGGGCTGGGGCCGGGGTGGGGAGGGGGTGACGGGTGGGCTGGGGCCGGGGTGGGGAGGGGGGTGATGGGTGGGCTGGGGTCGGGGGGGGTTGATGGGTGGCTGGGGTCGAGGTTGGGGGGGATGATGGGTGGGCTGGGGTGGGGGGGCGGTGTGACGGGTGGGCTGGGGTCAAGGTGAGGGGGTGATGGGGTCAGCCAGGGTCGGGGTGGGGGGCTTATGGGGGGTGATGGGTGGGGAGGGGGGATGGTGGGTGGGCTGGGGTCATGGTCAGGGGGGTGACGGGGTCGGGGGGGGTTGGGTAACAGGATCAGCCAAGGTTGGGTGGGTGAGTGATGGGGTCAGCTGGGGTCGGGGGGCGGCTGATGGAGGGTGATGGGTGGGGGGTGATGGGGTCAGCTGAGGTCAGGGGGGTGGGTGATGGGGTGGCCCCCGCCAGGCCCCCATGGGCAGCAGCATTGGCCCCAGGGCCACCCGGCCTGCGGGGGCCGAGCCCAGTCGCCCATTGACATCCAGCGGCGGGGGGCTCAGCCAGACCCCTCCCTGCCCCCCCCTGGGCTACCAGCACCCCACGGCGCCGACCTTCGCCCTGGCCAACAACGGCCACACCGGTGAGCGGGGGCTGGGGGGGGAGGGGGATCCTGCCGGGGGAACCCCCGCTGACCCCTATGCCCCCCCCCTGACCCCCCAGCGGTGCTGGTGCTGCCGCCCACCCCTGCAGCTGCGGGGGCTGCCCCGGCCCTTCGCCGCTGCTCAGCTCCACTTCCACTGGGGCCGGCCCGGCCGCGCTGGCGCTGAGCACCTCCTGGGATGGGCACCGCGCCCCCCGCCGAGGTGGGGGGGCACCGGGGGAAATGGGGCTGGGGGTGGGGAAATAGTGTGGGAATGCAGTGGGAAATGGGGCTGGGGGTGAGAAACGGCATGGAAATGGGGCTGGCATGGGAAAAGGGTGGGAAATGGAGCGGGAAATGGGGCTGGGGGTGGGAACGCAGTGGGAAATGGGGTGGGAATTGGGTGGGAAATGGGGCTGGGGGTGAGAAATGGCATGGAAATGGGGCTGGGGGTGGGAAATGGGGTGGGAAATGAGGCTGGGGTAGGAATGCAGTGGGAAAATGGGGCTGGGGGTGGGAAATGGCATGGGAATGCAGTGGGAAATGGGGTGGGAATGGGTGGGAAATGGGGCTGGGGGTGAGAAATGGCATGGAAATGGGGCTGGGGTGGGAAATGGGGGTATAATGGCATGGGAATGGGGTGCGAAATGGGGGCTGGGAAATGGCATGGGAATGGGGCAGGAAACGGGTCTGGGGGTGGGAAATGGCATTGGAATTGGGTGGGAAATGGGTGCAGGAAGGGGGCTGGGAAAAGGATGTGGGAGCAGGAATGGGGAACGTGTCCAGGCACAGGAGACAGGCAGGGAAGTGGGGCTGGAGGCAGGAAATGGGTCCGTGTGCAGGAAACACACAGGGAAGTGGGTGTGGGACACAGGCCTGGGTGCAGGGATGGGGGTGCGCACGGGAGGAGGTGTGGGAAGGGGCAGGAGAAAGGGGTCTGGGTGTGGGAAATGGAAAGGGGAAACAGGGGTGGGAAACAGGGGCGGGAAACAGGGGCGGGAAGGGGAAACAGGGGCGGGAAATGGGGGGCGGGAAGGGGAAACGGGCGGGAAGGGGAAACAGGGGCGGGAAATGGGGGTGGGAAGGGGAAACAGGGGCGGGGAAATGGGGGCGGGAAGGGGAAACAGGGGCGGGGAAGGGAAATGGCCAGGAAATGGGAGCGGGAAGAGGAAACGGGGGCAGGAAACAGGAGGGGGGAAGGAGGGGGAAATGGGAGGGGGAAGGGGTCTGGGCGCAGGCAGAGCTGCGGCATCGGGTCTGGGAACCAGGCCTGGAAGAGGGGGGCGGGTGGGTAGCCAGCCTGGGGGTGCGGGGAGGTTGGGGGGGTCCCTGTGCCGCCCCCTCCCCCCAGCCGCGGTACCCGCAGATGCACGTGGTGCACTACGACGCGGAGCGTTACGCCAATGCCAGCGAGGCGCAGCACCACGCCGGCGGGCTGGCCGTGCTCGGCGTCCTCCTGGAGGTACGTGGGACCCCCAAAACACGCTTCCCCCCCCCAACCCCCCCCCCCCCCCTTCCCAGCCCTGACACTCCCCCCTCCTTGCACCCCCCAGGTGGGTGCTGACCCCCACCCCGCCTACGACAACATCCTGAGCCACCTCGGGAGCATCCGCTACGCAGGTGAGCGAGCGGCACGCGAGCGAGGGGGGGAGCTGGGGGAGGCGGTGGGGGACCCCCAAACATCTCCCCCCCCCCCAGGGCAGACGACCACCGTCCCCTCCTTCAGCGTGGCAGGACCTGCTGCCCCCCCGCCTGGACCTCTACTACCGCTACAACGGGTCCCCTCACCACCCCCCCGTGCTTCCAGGGGGTCCTCTGGACCCTCTTCCAGCAGCCCGTCCACATCAGCCTGGCGCAGGTTTTGGGGTGAAACCCTGCTTTTTGGGTGGGTTGGGTTTGGTTTTTCTTTTATTTGGGGTGGGGGCAGCAGCCCCAGCACTCCCCCCGCCCCCCCCCCCGTCCCATTTCAGCTGGAGCAGCTCCAGGGAACCCTTTATGCCACGGAGGCGGCCGAGCCCGAGCCCCAGCGCCTGGTGGATAATTTTCGGATCCCGCAGGAGCTCAACGAGCGGCTGGTGCTGTCGTCCTTCCCCAGGGGTGAGAGCTGGCCGGGGGGTGGGGGGGCGGGTGGGGAGGGGACCCCCCCCAGCACCCCTCAAATAGCTGCCAGAGCCCCGGCAGGGTGGGGAGCCTGCGGTGCTGAGCCCCGGCTCTTCTCTTGCAGAGCCCGAGGGGTATTCGACAGGTAAGGCCTGGTTGGGGGGGTGGGAT